>NC_090847.1:18225000-18525000 GCF_024217435.2 Syngnathus scovelli
TATGCATGCACAAGACTCTTTCAGGAGTGGTTCTGTGCACGATGGGCTAAATGAAAAGAGATGTGGATCTGGGCAATGTCCCCCTTTCTGAATCCTCATTTCCTTCTCGGATATCTCTACCTTATCCTTCCCTCCCTCAACCGCCCTGCCCATCCTCCACTTTCTCTGTTCCAAATCAACCTATTCTGCCACATCTCATCCATCCTACCAGCCTTTCTCCCTCTCATCGATCTGTATTAGAAACAGGATATGAGGAACTATGCTATCTTATCATAGATCAGAGAGGGAGAGAGAATGAGTGAGGGGGAATCAAGGACGAAGGATGGCAGAACATGTTTTGGGGGCCAAGAGATGAAATGGGAGAAAGCAAAAGAAAAGAGGAAAAGGTATTCTCTCATCCCTCTCTTGTTTCCAGCACAGGACTAGTGAAGCACCGTGGACCTAATTGGACTGACAATTGAGCTCCGATAAGACCCACACTAATGAATAAATGAATGAGAAAATAAATGAAACAAACGAGCCCTTGCACGCTAATGCAAGCAATACGAACGCTGCTCGGCCATGACGTCAGTGAGGCCACTAATCAAACGCGTTACGGGTTAAAGGCACTAATCAGAGCATACGATCTTATCCAACCTAAATGCGTCTGGGTAGTTTGTGGGTAAACACTGATGTTACAAACACTTGTGCAATCTGTCTGCTTGTGCAAATTGGACAATGGAGATGAACATTTATCCCTCAGGTGCAGATGGTGGAGCACCTTGTGTATGGCCCTGGCCCTGCTCTTTTTTCCTGGACTGGCACAGTCTGGTAAGTGTCTAACCTTTCTCAGTACGACAGGCCCTGCTGCTACGGACACAAGCGCCATGACTGATCCTTGTGCCCAGGTTCCTGCTTATCAACATATGCCTAAATGTGCCTTCACCTTTGCACAAACTCACACTAAATGGATGAGGATGACACGCACGCATGCAAGCACACACACACACAAACACACAAATGAACACACACTTACTCACCGGTGTTGGCATGAGCGACACATCCTGACCTCTAGCTGTTCTACCTTGGATAAGCAGAAGGAAAGCCACATGCAGATGGAGAGGGGACATTGAGGTCAAGGAGCAAGGTTTGGTGAGGAGCCACATTGGGAAAGATGGAGGTTTGACACAGTAACATTTCACGCCCACTCGGTTATGTTTGGTCTTGGTACTCATTATGAAAACAGAAGAACCCAACGCCCCAAAAATATTGTTGATCTCAAAGTATTTTTTATGGCCAGAATATTTGATTTGTATGAACCCGAATATGACGCCGTGCCACTGATTTTAGTGAAGCAGTACTGAACCATTCCTTAATGTATGTATATTGTGACTTTGAGTCTCTTCCCCTTACAGCAGTCAACTGCCGTCTCAACAGTCCTTTTGTGTCCCTATTAAACTGACTTCAAGAAATTGAATGACCATCATCAATATGATCTAGTGATGGTGATTTGAAATGTATCAGCCTGTGACGACTGCATTTGTGTGCTGTGGCAAAATCATTGTCTTTTTTAAATGAAAAATATTTACCATACTATATACTGCTGCAGTCACACCACAAAAAAAGAACGATGACTGAGGAGTAATTATGGTCAGATCTGAAACGTGTGACAGGCATGATTGATTGAAAGTGGCTTATGGGCATGAAAGTCAGACTAAATGACTATGTGGTGTGTGCGCATGTGTATGGACACACACACACGCAAGCACACACACACGCACACACACACACGCACACACACACGCGCACATCACCTATATAAATATAATCTTGCATTTAAACTCAATGCAACGCTTACATAGATGTAGCAACAATTCATCAGAATGTTTATATGTAGATATGTTGAATATACAATATGTATATATGTATACAGTATCTACATATGCAAATACACTAGATAAATGTGTATGTTCAGTTTGAGTAGGTGCCACATATTAGGCAATCAAAGACACAAACGTGACGCATGCCTGGCTGGAAAAGTTACATGAATGCCTACTAGAAAGTTTATTCATTGTAGTCAAGAGTTCACCCGAGACTATATTTTGTGTGTGTGTGTATGCATGTGTGTGTGTGTGTGTGTGTGTGTGTGTGTGTGTGTGTAACCATGTACGTTTATTTTGACATGACCTCCATCTTTCATCTGTGGATCAAGCAGGCTTCTTTCTTTTCACGTTGTTCATTTTCAGTCTTCACATCGTTCCTCACTTCTATAGTCATCGTAGCCCTGCCGGAGTCCTTCACAGTCGCTCTGTCCTTTCTCTGACTCTGTCACACTCCCTCTGTTCAGCGTTTGCTGTGATCAATTAAGAAACATTAGTCCCACTGATATTCCAGGCGACATAACCTCAGGAGGCTGCTTTCCCTTTCATCTATCTTCAGTTTCTCCTCTGCACCTGGCTCTCTTGTCACTCCTAAAACCAGCCTCCATCACTTCACGCTCTTGTCTGGGAAGCAAGCAACAAACCCTTTTGGAGTAAATCACCTTCCCCCACCTCTGAGTCTTTTGCCCTCGCCTCTTATGGTGCAGACAGTGACATAGCAGCCCCAGTCTTACTCTTCTTGTGTCTTCAGTCATCAATCCTTCTACCCTTTCCCGCTTACGTTTTGGCAACATGGTGACAGTGACACATCTCCCTTCTTCCCATCTCCCCTCTCTGCTCCAAACTCCATTAGACCCATTCCTCATTTTTTTGCCCTTTTACCTCACTCTAAGTCGTTGTTCTGCATGATGACGGACCTGCATCTCCTTCTGTATGCCGGCCGCTCACCTGTATCCTAGCAACAACCTTTCTCTGGTGCATGGAACAAGGAAAGCAGACGAGGGGCAAATGAAGAACAAGCTCCCTCATTGTGTCATTTACTACAGCCATGCCTTCATAGGAGGCAGGTAGAAACAGAACAGGAATGGGGACGCACACACGAACGAACGCAAGCATGCCCGCGTAAACTTCAAAAATTTAGGAAGGCTGCCGCTGGCTGCCGATATACATATACATATAGCCTTTACTGTGGAATTGAGGAGGGAGTCCTATGATGGTCTCTTTGTCAAACCCTCAAACAACCAACCCGCATCAAAATTGCTTAAGAGTTATAATGAATGTAACCAAATTCTAACACTAGCTGTTGTATATCTATGGTCTCTTGTGGCAAAAAAGAAGAAGCATGCAAGCTAAGCCGTCCACCCTGAGGACCTTTTATCACTATTTTGCAACACCAACTTGTTCAATCACCGACCTAGATTTTACCGTTGGCCGCAATGCAATGTGTACTTAAGGTAAGCCATTTGGAAAACTTGACTGCCCCCCTCCAATTCCGCAGTCAGAACAGAACAGTAATGTGTCTGCCGGGATATGTTCTCAAACAAATGAATATGTGGCTTTTTAAAAGGTTTTGAAACGTATGCCGTAGATAACTTGTTATATAAATATTCTGCAATTGTTAGGGCAATTTTATTTATTTTCCGGTAAATAAATACCCCCCACATCCACTTGGAAATTGTTCGCTGATGTTGCCACGATTGACTATAGGAGCGAGTCCAGGCAAAAAAAAAAAGATAAATAAAAAGGACACATGAAGGCATCTCAGATGAAAATTTGCTGTTAACCAGTGTAATGAGAGGGAAAGAATACTTGAAGGCCAGTATACTCTCATAGTCACACAATAATGAGAACTGAGAACTACACGTGACCATCCTGTCGCATGTGCTCACACAAAAACACACATGCACCAACAAAGAAGAAAAATGCTGTTCAGGCACATGTGTCCCGGTGTAATTTATGAGGGGGGCTCCTGGGCGAGCGCCTCTGAGAGGTCCTCTTCACGCTGCATGGCTCGGGGCACTGTGTTCAATTCTGCCTGTAAGCACCATGCTCTAGATACACACATGCACAGCGCAAAAACGATGTTGAAAATCCCCTTATGAGCAGTGAGCTCTTCCGACTGAAACGCACTGCACGATTACTGCAACAAAAAGCTAGGTAAACACAAGGGTTTCAGGCTTGGCAGCTCACTAGAATTCTGTTTAGCTCAGACAAAACATCAAAACCATCCCTTTACAACAGCTGAAAACGGCCTTGGAGTTTTCCAAATTAAGAATGACAATAAGTCATTGTGTGTTACTGAATTATAACCAGCTTGACAAGCTGCTGTTTATAATAGTATCAATCCTTGAAAACTGAATACATTTATTTTTCCAATTTACACAAGTCAATGCATTCAAATAGAGCAAGCTCAATTTGAATTCAGTGTTCTTGTTCTCTCAAGTGGGTAGCCTCTTTTTATTGGAACATATACAAATGCATGACATATATTCCTGCATTTCAGCAATCACAGGAGTACACAGAGCATGTGTGAGTCTTGCTTGAGGGCACCTCAGTCATCATAGCTAGATAAATAGCTAGATTATAGGAGGAATATGAGGAGAAGGGGGCAATGATCAATCACACCCCCGCATGCGCACACAGGATATTTGGTGCTCAGCTAACGTATGGTTGGCCTATTTAGTTAATAAGAATGTTTATTTGTTATAAAGTAGTGCACTTTCCTCCTCAGACATGAGCAGAAGCTTATTAAGGTTATCTGAACCCATATGTTGTGCAATAAAGAATCTAAATGGAAGCATCCAACAAAAAGGTGGGCAAAGTGATAAACTGCATCTACAGTATGTGGTGCTTAAGCATATTGGGGGAGGCATGTGAGGAGGACAGACCTCCCTCCCCCAGCAGCATAGCTCCATATGTGCTTGTCCAATGCAGTGTAACCGTGAAAGCCCAAGAGAGAAAGGATCTGTCTTAATGCCAGGGGCGAGGGGCCTTGATCTGCTCAGGAGGACTCTCAAGGGCACTCTGTGGAGAGAGGTGAAGTGACCCCCACCACACACACAGAGACACACACACACACGCTCAACGACAGACACCTACTCAAACTCTTTTGGCATGTGCATTTCGTGCGCACCCGTTCACAGTCACGTTTTGGACAACTCCAAGCATGGTAGCTGGACCTGGGATAGATGGATGGTGATGTATATAAACATGAATATCAATAATGTAATACATTCTAAATAAGTTATGCGAAGACGATGAAGGGTGGGGCAGGATTGTGCGGTTCTGATGATGTGACTTTTGCATCGGCGTCACCATTCCTTTCTCTTGATTTTTGTCTCTGGGTGTAAAATAAGGCCAATCAAAGCCCCCCAAAAGCATCTGGCTGCATCACTTTGTCTGATTGTCTTCTATCCTGCTCTCCGCTGAATCACATCAACAAATATTGTATGGTGCACGGTTGTGCAAGTGCAACATAGAACATCGGCGATAGTAAACCTATGCTATTGTGGATTACCAGACGAGGAGAAGACCAGGTTGGTCTAAGCGTGCACTGACAGAGCTGCTGGTGGTGAAGGGGTTTACAAACCACATGTTCCCAGAATGGTAGAGTTTGAGGATTCCCATGTGCGCTATCTGTTTATTGCCAATACAGCAGAGAACAGAACTGAATCAAGTTAGCCGCTTATGTGCAAGTAAATTCGCTGTCAAAGTTGCTAAGCTTTCATTTCCAAAATGGGAATGCAACAAAATTGGATGACTGAGGAATATGCCATGACAAAGTGTTTCACAGCATTGTCATTTTATTTGGTTTTCAGTACTTGAGGATTTCTTTAGAAAGTTACATAGCAATGTGTTTTCCGCTGACTTAAAAAAAATCTACACCCACTGCTGTCCATTATATGTCTCTATGTTTAAAGTATGCTTAAAAAGGAATTTCGGGATTCGGGGATATGGGCAACTGATATGACTTACCGATAAAGTAGGACAACAGGATGGCCAGCAGGGCGGCTGCAGCGATGGCCGTCACTGCTGCACATTTCCAGCTGCAGTACTTGGACGGCTTCTTTAGCTTGAAGGCTGAGCGGGAAAATGTGTTTCTGGGTAGCAAACGAGGAGGTGGTGAATACACTGTTCCAGAAGTGAGAGGATAGCCGGGAGAGGAGCTACTGAACAACGGGGTGGTCCCTGACGATGTCTTGAATAAGAAGTGCCTGAAGACAAGAAAACAAGACACAAAATGACCTCTTAGCATATTTATGCGCATTCAAAGCTGATCGTTCAAGCATAAGAAGGCATGGCCAGGTGCTGGCTGTCGCTAAATGGCACAAGGTATCTTATAAATGCCTTTTCATGTGGTCTAAGGATCAGATACAGAAGACATTTTCACATTATCAAATTCGAAAAAAAAAAGAAAGGAAAGGCTAGGTGTGGTCTGAGCCTTGTGGGAAAGGCATGGACTGGACACTACGAACTACTTATGAGAATTTTGGAACTTGGGTCACATATGTGTAATCTTTGGTTCAATTCCTCCCTCCAATCTACTCTTCCCACCATATGAGTATGAACAATGAACTGATTGCGTTTCCAGTTCAGCTCGCTCCATTTCATGGTCACCTTCATATGTTTTTTTATTTTTGCTAAATTGTTTTGCTTTGCTTCTGTTCACACAACGTATATTGCTGGCCCTTCACATATGACGGCTGTGGAGAATCTTTGTTGTTCCTCTCGCCTGGTCTCATTGCTCCAGTGGGGTCAAGGCTCAGAGAGAGGATAAAAGAGGAATCTAAACCGTCATCCCTTTGCTCATATTACCCATTATCCTCTGCTATTGCTGCACCTGCTCACACAGTGTACAGACCCTTCTGCATTCCCACTTTCCATTTTATTCTTTACCCATTCCGCATGCTATTATTTTTCTGAAAGCATAGAGCATCTTTTATTATGCATCGTTCCATTCGCCTATAAAATCCCTTTCTTCCAACTTTTTTCAGACTTACATTGCGGTGACTGACAAGGGACATTGTAGACATGAAAAAAAAAATGAAACAGGACTTGAAGAAAGTTTTTCAAAAGGGCCGATAAGGACTTAGTTACACCTTTGTGACATTTTTTACAATGTGGGTTCACACATACGGGAGGTGAGGCGGTACCACGGACTCAGCTGATGTGACTGATGAGAGGAGGTGAAGTCAATCCAGCCTCAAAGATGACTGAAAACAGACATGTTCAGTCAGGATTGCTTGTGTGTGAGCTTGTGTAGTTAGGAAACAATCCATGTGATTTCCATATAACATAAAACTGCTTACGATCTACATAAATTCAATAGCTACTATGCAATGACTCTCGACTTTTTATGGTTGTACACAGTCACACAAGCATTTGGGAAAATTACAGAATTGAGTATATAGTGTCACTAATGAAATTGATCTGTAGACTCATTTCATTTGTCTGTGTGTGATCTGTCTCATAAATCTGGTGACTGACAAAAAATCTTTGATCTCTAAAGTTTAAACAGTGTGGTTTTCTTTTTCCCCCCTGTCTTATACCACATAAGGATGCCAGTTCGAGTATGACAAGCAGGGAAAGTTTAACTATAGAACTACATATGGACTTAATTGTAACAGAAGAAATTTGTTCACACATCTTTGTTGTTTCTTTACAATATAAAATGGCTTTGCAGCTAAAGAAGAGAGACTGGAATGTACAGTGGAATGAGAATTATGCATTGCCGTCAATGGAAATTATACAACATTCCAAGGACTATATCCCATTATATAGTATCATATTATACTATAATTGACACTGGCCAAAGTACATTTTAAATTTGGACAAAAATGTATTCAATAATTCTGCTCAAACGTCTTGTCTACTAGTACAATGGTAAATGCTAAACTGACTGTACTTACTATGTAGTGCTTTATCTACATTGTATGCTGCCTAAAGCACTTAACAATTCTTCACGTTCACACAAATGGGAGGCTGCTGACATGCAAGGTGCTGCCAAGTCCACTGGGAGCAACTTAGGGTGCAGTGTCTTGCTCAAGGACACGTCGACATGGTCACCAGGGTTGATGATCAAACCCACAACCTTAGAGACCTTAGAGCAGATGTCACCCCAGTGCTCATAGTTCCCAGTTATAGTCGTTAAACCTACAAAAATAAAAGGTGCTCGATGCAACCAACGCTTCTGCTTAGTCATCCACATTGCTATAGGCTATCATTTCCTGGCTCAAACAGGAACATGCTGGGTGAAAATCAAGAACGTATTAAAAAATGTATGATAAAATGCCACTCATGATTCTTGCCAAATGTGGCTTCCTTCTTATCTTTTTAATTATGAAATTAAGTTTTAGGCAATTTAAAAAATATATTCTATGTCATTATAATTTCTGTACTGTGTACCTTATTCAAGGTGGCTGGGAGAACCAGCCAATTCGAGTGAACTGTAGACAAAGGCAGACTATACCCGTCTCCAGTCAATTACATGACACACATAGTGAAAGTGAAGAACACACGCTCACATTCACGGAGTGGACTTTAAATCCAAGCTGCCTGCACAGAAGCCAGGCAAGTAAAAAAAAAAAAACATTTTCAGTGAATACAAATTATAGCATATTGTGGCTGTCTGGTGGAAACTTTCCATGTCCAAATATTGTCAAATAATTTTCTGAATTAATTTTTATACAAGTCAATACTGCTGGTGCATGCAAGTACCGGGAAACTTCATGTTTCCTTTCTACGGAAGCTGTGTGGCGTAACTGTCACTAATATTTAACATCTGGATCTTATTAGTATCCCCTTTTACTCATCTTTTTTGACAAACTAAGTGAAAATACTCAAGTTAGATACATTTAAATGATCTTGCTTTGTTAAAATTGATCACTGAAGAAGGTTTCTTGTGAACCATGAAGGTAAGGCTCTGTTTGTCTGCTTGATTGATACATGATGTTAGTCAACTGACTGTTGACTATGTTTTGCATTGATCATGGCTTCATACCTTCAAGAATCAGTTTGTGAAGATGACGTAGGACAAGCCTTTGCTTTTGTGATGGATTAGAAGGCATGGTGAGGGCTCGGCATGGCCGTTAATTTTGTAGTGCATGCCCTCTGCTGACTCTCTGTTTGTACTATTTTTATTAATCAATGCCATTTATGGGTGGCAGAAACTCAATGAAGATGTTTTTGTTTTGTTTTTTAATTTCCTGAAAAGCTGTCATTTTTTACATTAGCCTCCAAGGATTCTGCCTGCCACTGATGATCCGTATTGTCGATGGTGCTATTGGCTTTGCAGCTAAAGCTATAACTCCCTTAAGTGCCCCCTTGATTCTGCTTATGCTTGTCTGTTATGTACAAAACAATACCGCGTATGCTGCAAATTATGAATTTGTTGATCTGTTTTATGAACCATATTTTTAATAATGTCAAAGCATTTTAAGGACTTGTTTCCCCGATCTACTTTCTGTCTGTAATGCTAGATGTGTATGTATCAAAAATATGTGTCAGTGCTCCTTTTTTTCCCCCTGCTTGGCTTTACCTATTTAATTCAGACTAGGCAAGAAGGATGAGTCATAATCCACCACTTTGACTGAATTTGATGACTGCTATTTAAAATATGCTTTGCTACACTCTACCGTGAGATCCCCTGCGTCCTTTTGATGGCTTTGAGAACCGCTGTTTCGTAACAGCATGTCTACGCAACAGTCAGTGAAAACAGGTGATGTGCTCAGAGCATGACGATATTGTGTGGGAACAGCGTTCCACTCGCTATCAATTATTCATTCAGACTCTACTGTCTCTGCCCCTCTCATCATCACATGCCACTGATTGGTGGATTGGCATCCTGCTGGATTCTTTTTTTCCACTTCCATGGTCCCCTTTCTACCTGTCAAGTGAGTTTCGTGACAACAAGGAAAAACAGGCTGGAGACCAGAGTAGAGAAAACTCAACAGATCGAAGCTGAAAGAAGGCGCGCACAAAGAAACATGAGGTTATTCTCTAAAAATAACCCCCTCTTGTTGACATAGCCATCAATATTAATATGCGTGCGTAAGCTTACACAAACCCAAATCTAAGTGTACATGTGTACATGCACACGCGCATCAAGGTCAACCAACGTTCACCTTTGGATGGACTCAATTTCACCAACAGTGACACTGCTGGCAGTGACTATAAACTAAATGTTACAACAGGCACATTTTTTTGCATTCCATTGGAGACAATGCACAGTACGTACTACATGACCCGCATGCTATTCCTTTGTTCTTTTAGACTTATAGCATGCAGAGGGGCCGCTTGGTGTGAGATGAAAATATGTCGACAAGCCATACTAATTACGACTATGGAAGGAACGTGTCTAATGCACTCTGGGGAGGTAATTGACATTGATTTATGTTGCAGAGGACCACGGAGGGTTTCTATCATAGCAGGCAGCTGGCAATCACAGCTCTGTATCATTAAGCTTGGTTATTTATATGTGGATGCGTGTGTGCTTGGATGTGTGTGAGCACTGTGAAATTGTCCTCGGTGGTCCAGCGTGGAAACGTCACACATAATTAGAGAATTCTGACAGAAGACCCCTCAGCTACACCCTTTTCCTCCTGCATGGCTAGAAGCACCAAGTAATGACTGCTACCCCGCTGTCCTCTAACGCATGCAACGCTCACACACACACACAAGGAGCAGGCACACCGTGCCGGTTACTCACACACTGTCAGACATACATTTACGCGCAGGGACTCCTGCCCACGCACAAACAATCACAAGTGATGTGGGTTTTCTTTTGTCAGACTGCCCTGTAAGTGCTCAAAAACACTTCATTTGCATTTGCATGGAGAAAAAAAAGAAAGAAAGACTGGAGGATGGACAGGGGGCTGATGATTAGAAGAACGGATGATGTATTTTCACTCCTTCGCAACCCCACTGAGAGAAAAGAGGACCTGGACAATTAACCACAGAACAGAGAGAGTGCTCGGTAATTAGCTGGAAGTCAAAGCAAGCATTTCCCTTGAGCCGAGACGTTTTTACAAACATGCACATGGATCCTCATTTCTTCAGTTCTCAAACATGTGGTTGCTCTGGATAGTACTGTACTATGGGAATGATCAGCATCAGAAGACAACTAATGGGAAGTCAACTCTAGATGAAGCCAGATATGAGCATTAAACAAAGGGCTTAAGGATATCGCACAGAGAATTGTTACCAACCGCAATTTGGGAATTAGTACAAAGCTGAAGGACAGATGGATGAAGAACAATGGCCATTCATTTGATGCACATTCCACAGAAGGTGGACATGATTATTTTTTAAAGATCAAATGCATCAAAGTTGCCTCATATGGCATTGCAGTAACCTGCATATCTTGATTGGAAGTGCTACACTATAATAATGATCAAGAGGAAGTGATGGTTTTATTTTCAACTCAGATAGTAACAAGATGAAATCTGATATTGTTGGTGTAGCATACCACTTACTGTATTGTCATGAAAATGAAAGTAAGGGTCATGTTTCAAGGAACTTGGGGAAGAAATAACAGCAGGAAAAGTGCCAGTGTCAATTTCACTCAAAGGGAAGTCTGAATGTTGAAAGACACCACTACCTGACTCCACCCCAATATCAGCCCAAAGCTTGTTTTTGTTGTTGCTTTGAGCAAATAATTCCAATTACTAGCTAAAATGGCCTCCAGTTTGAGAAGTAAAGTTGCACCTGTTGCTTTGCTTCCATATGCACATAATGAATGAGTGAATAAATGTTTTTTGCAGGCTCTTTTCTTAAAATCTTGAACAACTGTTCCCATTTACTAAATTATTCATATCAGTACTTCCTCGAAGGTAGCATCTCCAAATATGTCCCACCTTAATGCATTAAATGGTAATCTTGCAGCTCTGCTCTTCCTCCCAGATAAAGCGAGATCTTGTGGCCATCACATTGATCATGTTTCTCTCCTGGAGGTGGGGCCCATAGAGGAGTGAGCAGCGGTATGCCCTGAGAATATAGCTCAAGACTGAAAACCCATATTGGTTTCCCAATCAAAAATCTGGTGTTTTATCATTAAACCACAGCACAAATCTGAATGTGCACTTACTTGCAAAATGTTTTTGCATTCTTGCTCACAAATGATACAATGTCACACAAACTCTATAGTCTTATTTCACACCAGTCCATGTTCAAGCATTGACTCAGTTTTCTTTCTTATTTTATCTCCTCCTTCACAGTCCCCAAACAATCTCCTTCTCTCGCCACGTTTCTTTATTTGTCTCCCTATTTCTTTCTCCCACCTTGACTGAAAACTACGCCTTCCCATTTTCTTAGCCATCACCCTCTTATATTCCCAGGTTATATTTCTATGCTACATCACCTCCCCCCCAGTGTGTTTTCATCTCTCTTCCACTGCCAGTCATCCAGACCCTAGGGTGTTCTGAGGTGATCAATCTTCATCCTCTCAATGCTGTCACACTATAGGGTCAAGCTAAAAGACACACACATGCACACAATTGCAACAACGAGTGGATGACAAATGCCAAGATTTACATACAATTCCAGGGAGGAAGGTTTACATTCAAGGAAGCAGATGAACACATAAAGACATTACCTTATAGTTCCCTTTTTAATGAGATACGCACCGCTTTTTAAAGAGATATGTGTGTGGGACTTTGACTTGGTCCTCTACCAATTACGTGATTGACCATTGCCATACCCTGATAGGAGGTTCGAGTTTTTGATACAAGGTGTAGGTATCTACTATACTCCTCAGGAAGCTTCCTACCTTTGTAGGTTCTAACCTACCCAAACATACACTTTGACATACACCGCTTATTTCTATCACTATTTAAAAATCAGCAACCTCAATGTAAACAGGAATCAAAACATAATTCCAACAATGCTTTGCCAAGGCTTTCGTAATTTTATATTGTGTCTCTACTCTGGCAAGGCCCAATTGGGTAAATCTCCACTCTAAAATGTAATCTAAGACTGTCAAAAAAAAATCTGCCTTTTGTTTATCATTCTGGTTGTAGGTGGCGGATCAAAGCGCACTGCATCATACTGCTTCCACTGGTTGCATTTCCCTCCACAACGGCGCAAACGACCTTCTTCTAGCTGCACAAGTCTAGCAATATACAAAAAACAAGAACACTTCATCTATTCGCTCAATTAAAATGCACTTTGAGCTAGACTTGCAGGTGCAAAAAAGAGGCATTTTAAATAAGCCCGTACTGTATTCGAGTTTTTGAATGTACCTGATGTTTTATTACTATTTTGTATTTATGATGGCAACAATGACTGCAAATAACTAATGGGACATCAAATGCTCCCTTCTGAAAGCCACAGCTGCCCAGGTCTTCCACATGTACACATGCATCAGTACAGACTGAGCATAAAGCTGCGATCAGTGAAGCTGAATTAAACATAGCTAAGCCTCATTAATTTTGCAAAGGGCCGGCACACTGGGGAACATATCCAAAAGCATCAGTGCTGGAAGCCCCTGTGCTCAGCAGGAGAAACACAACTACAGCTTACGGGGGAAATGCTCAAAAACATGCACATGCAAGTGAGCATATATGCAGCATCACTCTTATCACATGACTCATGAACTGCAGCACCCTGCATTAAGAGTCTTGAGCACAGAAGAGAACATTAATCGGACTGCGTGAATGGTCTGACTTAACGTCTGGTTCCGCAAATTATAGACTGATTGTCCTGCGTGGCTCATCTAACGGGCTACTTTGTAGGAGCATGTATATTTGCATTGTTTTTAATCTGTAAAATAAAAGTAACTCAATTAGAGAACTGTGCTCGTTGAAAACAATGCTGTATTTTACGATCGATATTCAAACAATAACAAATATTTCAAAATCTAACTCATTTCGACCAGCATCAGGTAAACACTGAGACTGTAAAAATTGAGGCGGAGCCAAAAATCTCTGACCTGGTTTCTAGTGGGACATTGCTGTTGAGTACCCAGCTGTCTTGGAGCTGCACAGACTCAGGAGTGGTTGGTCCATCCCCGGTTCCTGGAGCTGGGGCATGAATGGGGTTGCGGCCACCTCGCAGTGTGTTTCTGTTTAGGCTGTTTGCAGACTGGTGCGACAAGGTGTGATGATTGTGTGGAGGGGGCAGCGGAGGCCGTAGTTTTGATTGGGTGTGGTGGTTGGACACCCCTGGAAGAAGACAAGTGAAATGGTAAAAGGCATGTTAAAAAGAGTAGGATTTACATTTGAAATATATTTATATATATATGTATATGTATATATATATATATATATATATACACACATATACATATATATATACACACACATATACATATATATATAAATATACACACACACACACACTACCCAGCATAGAATGCCCCCCCCCAACCTTGTTCTTTGACTTGGGCGAAACATGTCAGCTGGAATCTAATATTGGCCCTTCCAGCACTGAGCTAATGGACTGTTGAGGGAGAGCGCTGGAAAAACAAACTCAGATGACCTAGACAAGTACACCCATTCACACATCCCATTTCTGTCTGAGGCTCTGTGTGTGCATTATAAGCAAGAGCTTGTGCTTACGTGTATTTGTGCGTAGAAATCAATAAACCACAGAGAGTAAGCTCCACAAAGTTGCAGCATTTGCATTCTTATTTGTGCACACGGACACACACAGACACGCATGCACACGGATGCTCACAGATAAAGGCATAAGCAAAATCATATCAACAGTGGAAAATTCCTTCACTTCACAGCAAACACTCACTCATCTATGATGTACAGACATAATTAGATTATTGCATCAATTGACTTTCAACTTTCCACACACACTAATTGGAGAACACATTATAGAGTCTGTTTGCATGTTACCTTTCTGGTAGACATAAAAAGACAAGATAAAGTTCATACAGTAGATGCACCTTGAAGTGGCATCAAAGAAAACTTTTGTAACACATACGATCGGCCCCCTTTATTGATCATCTCTGGAATTTGATGAGGAAAGAAGACCAAAGAAGAGGAGCTATAAATGGGCTGCTTCTCTCCTTTGACATTTGCATTTCATAATTCTTGCTGGATGAGCATTTAGATTAGATTCAAGGCAGCGAGCTCTCTTGTAATTCCAGATGCTTGGAAGGTGACCTGCTTCCACCACCACTGGGATGTAGGTGCCACCCACGTGCTGCTGTGGAACAGATGCTCATGAAAGGAGACAAGATGAGAAGGAGACACTAGGAAGATGGAGGAGGTCTGACCTATTCCTAACAATTGAGACATAAAACATCTGTTTGCACATGCTGAGATGCTCTTGAGAGAAAAGGCACGCACCCGCAGTTACAGACATTGACTTTTGCAAACATAGACACAACAGAGCACCTCGAAGACAATTTGCGATTAACTCTTGCATCATGTATGCTGAGCGTGCCAATTGATAGTAAAGTAGGTAGACGTCTCTTGTCTTCTGCTTGTCCTACTTTGTCTTGTCATTTGTTGCTGAGGTTGTCCTTTACTGAGTTTTAAAAGCACTCAAAGAGAAAGCTTGTTTGTGAAAAACCTTTCATGAGTAAATTTGGTGACTTTGCCTCTTTGTAACAGCTCTATAAATGGGAAATAGGAGCACCTGCATCCTACACTTATTCAAACAAACCAAAAAAAAAATGTGTAGGCATGGACAAAAAGTCCTTGCAATACAAAAATCAGAGTAATACATTTGCTAGCTTACACACTGGCTTACTTATTTTAACGTGCATGCATGCAAAAATGTGTTGGATTCGAGGGAAATTTCCTGCAATATAGTGCATATTTTTGGAATCTAAATTCTAAATTTACATAAATATTGAAGCAGAACACCGGAACAACGGTAGGCATTTTTTTTATGTAGTTGAGAGGTTCCACGTTCAACTCGTATTTCTTTGTGAAGTTTGCATGTTCTTCCCCTGCTTGCAACCTTTTTCACGACGTACACTAGCTTTTACACAAAACATGCCTCGTAGATTAAGTGAAGAATAATTGTCCAGGGATGTCAATGCTTTTTTGTTTCTATGTTCCCTCCGATTGACTGGAAAATAGATGGATGGATGAATATTGTTGGCAAATCTAGTCTGGAGGGGAGTATATTTGGCAGGGCTGCAGTTAACGTTCTAAGTTTAAATAATACTCATAGCACATGGAGATTTTAAGACACCAGAGAGCAATCTTACTTTTAGGACTGATAACACAATCTGTTACATTTCTTTTTTTAATGAAAATCTGGTACCAAATCAGAGTTTAATAGATACCCTTATACATTCTTTATAAAAATCACAAAGCGTTTTTAAAGTGAAAATAGGAAGGGGGCAAAATTTATCGGAGGCTTTTTTCTTTTAATACAGTATAGCCTTGATAATGATTCATTTATTTGGCTGAAAAAAAATAAGATTAAGTATTAATTGTCTGATAAATTTAACATATAATGTATAACATAATTTTTTTTTTGGGTTCTTCCTTGCTCACAATGAAGATATATCTCACAGTTAGCAAATTTCCCGGATACTTCATTTTTAGTATTGGTTTATTTTTATAGAAAAAAAGAAAAATGCAAATATTGGCGGATTTATGATGAGTTTTATAGAAAATGTTTGAATATCAGTATACTTGTGTTACGTTGCAATGTGCTAATACGTAAAACAAACAAAAGAAAACAACAAACAGCAACAATTGGCTGATTTAGCTTGCCAATTTAGAATATTTTTTTCAATTCCCAGCCCATTAAATCAGCGAACCGATTAATCGGTCAAGTCTGACGAACTACTCATGAGAACAGATTAAAAAAATAAATAAAACAAAGTCTATCAGATTTCTTTATTAACTTCTTATAAGCAGCCTTTCCATCAGAGGTTTGTTTGTTTATTTAACAACTTCGACACAAAGGAGAATTTATTTCAAAGAAATTCATGGACTCCTAATCTATAACTATGGGGCTGAGATAACATTAGGCATGTGTGACAAAGCAAACGAAAACTCATTTCTATTTCTTATCCGTCGCTTATAGAGAACTGCCGAAGAGAGAACACATACCAGATTCGCCACGGAGCAGAGACACTGCACAGTAACGTACGCTTAGAGTAAATGGGTCAGATAAAATAAAGATAGCAGATAGCATTTGAATTCCACTTACTAAAGTACAAGCTGCAGGTACGCTAATAGGTTGTTTTTACCAGAAAGGCAGGCTGACAGAAGACAAAATATGTGGTGAATAAACACGGCAATTAAGGAGCAGCGAGCTCTCCTTTTATTCTTCTCTTATCTGTCTTTGTTTCCGCCTTCTCTCTTTCACTGCATGGGTAAACAGCAATTGTTGACATATTTTCTCAACAATCCTGATGGGTTTTCAATCTCAACAATAGCTCAGAGCCCCTCTGACTGCTCTGTGGATTGACCCATTTTATTCCCACCACGTCCCTGGCGCCCACCAAAGGGAACAGTCGGCGTAAACTCCAGAGTTCGACTCGGGCTAATCCCTGGAAGTTCATTATATGCCCCAATTCAAAGGACACTCATTCAGCGGGGGAACATCAGCCTGCTAACTTGCTTCCCTTGTAAAGAACACCGTCTTCTGTGCTTGTGTGTTGCCAGCTGGCAGCAGCAACCGGCTGAAGCAGTTTGTTTCGCAGCCCTGGATAGGCAAAGTGTTTATTGACATTTTATGTGGTTCACAAAGAAAAGTTGCTGGGTAGGATTTGTGTGTTTTTATGTGTGTGCGTGCATGTGTAGGACAGAAATGTCTATTCAGCAGTTAAATGGGATCATTGCAAGGCTTTGCCGCCCCCTTCTCGTCATTGCCTACCCTCTCTCTATCATTTTTCATTGCATTTCTCCATCTCTTTACCACATTTGTCACATCTTGTTTTAATCCTTGCTTTAAGGGAAAAGTCATATTTGTTTTTATCCAATTTCACCAGAAGCTTGTTGCTATGCTGTTTATGTCTTACAACATATTTCCAGGTGTTCTTGGTTGGGGTCCTTTGTCTGAACAAATTACACCTTGCCTATTTGTCATTCTACTCAGACTAGTGGGAAGGAGAGCTTGAGGTGAAACATGCATCTCATGCAAACACACACACACCTTTAGAATATATACAGTCACAGAAAGACAGAACGAGAAAGTTAATTACTTAAGGTTAATGCCCCTGACCTTGTACAGACTCTTACCAAGGATCTCAGTCACACAAAACCTCACGGTCTGAACAAAGTAATATGAATGCCAATTGTGTTTGTAACGCATCCATAAGAACCTTTGCTTTGGAACAGGTCACGGCTGCAGGCAAGATAAAAATGTGATGCATGGTGACCCTCGGACAATTATTCAACCTTTGCCAATTGTCATTAAAGTAGTTGTCACACACACGCACGCACGCACGCACGCATGCACGCACACACACATACACACATACACACACACACACCGCCTCTGCCTTGGCTAGTCATCTCTGTCTAATTAGGAGGCAATAATCCGCGAGAGGAGAGTCATCACGTTCAGCCAAAAACAAACTATGAGCACAAATGCAAGTGTGTATTTCACCCACACGCAGACATTTGCATATAAATAAACGCATGCTGTTACACAAATGTCACCCTTACATAAGTGCTATTAGAAAAGACAACACTCATGCACAATAAGTGAACATATCTTTGCTTTTCCTTTGTTTCTGTAGATTTGTTTCAACAGAGCAATTAAATATTTATCACATTAGCAGTGACTTGAGGTGACTTCCCAGCCAGCAGAAGGCTAGTCACTTTGGCACTAAAAATAGCGTAGCTTCCCGCCATGCATAATGAATGGCTAGAGACAGCGCTAACGTTAGCTCTTTCCAGGAGTGATCTGCTATGCTCCGTTTGGCCGTCTCAGCTCTCCTGGCGTTCTGGGGAAATGTTCCCAGACAGGTGCTCTGAGCCAGATATTATTCCCATATAAACAGTCACAAACCCAATTCCCAGCCAATCCACGGCAATAGTGTTCCGTTCCATTCAACTGTCATGCCTGACTAAAAACACAAGTCATGTTTGTCCACATGTTAGCTTTGGTAATGGCAGACGACTTTGCCAACACAAAACACACGCACGCACGTTTGCACGCACAGACACACACAGACAAACACGCATACACCCACCCACCCCACCACGCACGCACGCACGCACGCACGCACGCACGCACGCACGCACGCACGCACGCACGCACGCACGCACGCACACACACACACACACACACACACACACACACACACACGTAAACAGCATGCAGCTTCCTGCAGGATTATCTCGCAGTGGTCAGTTTCTGCTTGGCTTGGTCGTGCTCATTTCCTTCTCAGCGTCCACTCTCTACACGACCACATCCAACACGCATATGGTCACACAGGCCCTCATTCATGCAGACAGACATGTGGTCACATGTGGGGTGTTTTATTTAATTGCCACCATTTACATGTCCGCCAACATGCCAGGAAAGTGCCAGGCTGCCACTCTAAACTCATTTAAAACACATTACAGACCCCGAGGGCCAATGACTCTCACTGTAGTCATTAGATTGGCGGATTTTCGAATTACTGTATTGTCCTCCCCACTCGGTGAGGAGCTCCCAGGATAGCCTTTGTTACCTACATTGGCCCCTAATCTTTGTTCCGTTTTCTCTTGTACCTCCATTACATTCTGGTTACTGTAAATCTGTTTTTACTTTGTCACTTTTTTTTTGTTTATTCAGACTTTTAATGCTTTCATGGAAGTAGCTTCATAAATTTGTCACCCTCGTTTGCCGCCTCTGTGTTTATAAGCTCAACTGAGATTTGAAATAGGCCCGTAGAACACAAAGTGGGTGGGTGTATTGCCTCTGAACAAGAGCAAGAGATTGAGCGTGTGTGCCTTTGAGCCTCGCTTTCCCTCTTTGCCAGAGTCTGCCATTAGGGTGTCAGTAGCAGAGTGAATTTATTTGCTGCGCGGTTACTGGGCTAATGATTGATGTTGCCCCAGCAAACAGTAAACCAATTAGAAGGCTGATGTAACGTCATTTTAAAAGCCTCCTAATCACGTTCCTCTTGAACCTGGGACCCAGGCCTTCCCTAATGAAGATTTATACTGGATCAAAGGAGAGCCTAACGCCATTAACAATAGATTGTATTCCACCAAAAATCACATTAGGACTTTCCCTTTCCCTCCCATCAGACCTCCGCTAAATATATCTGCTGATTACAAGTACAGAGACACAGAGGAGAGTAGAAACAAGGGTGGAGAGACAGGGGGACACTAAGATAGATATAGTTGGCACACGGTAACTAATTGTTGAGACAAATGTCTATGCTGATGCACCTCATTGCAGTTGTGTGTACATATCAGAAAATAAATGGCTGCAATGTGCTGATACCAGCACACGAAGCTTGTAATTACCACCAAGAGAATTTCGAGTGATGACAGAGGGCACAAGGCGTTGGGGAAATTAATTTACTTTTCTTTTGTAACAGTCTCCTGCTTTTTTTAATTCATCACCACCTTACAATTTAGTTTGTGCAGCATTAATAATGGCAATCTACCCATAGATATACCCGTATACATAAGTATACGTATATAAGTATCGTCCAATTTTTCTGTTGTGGTGCCCAAATTTATACACCTGCCTACTTTTGTTCAAGTAATGATTGCACACTTTCCGTAAACCTTATCAACTTCATTTCACTTCTCAAATATCACTGTGTTTGCCTGCTATATGATATATTTAACTGAAATTGCTGATCCGAACAACCAATGATTTATAAAGGAAAATCATGAAAATGATCAGGGGTGCATATGACTGTATATATACGTAGCTCCTCAGTGGCAGGAAAAGTAGTTGCTTTTACCTAACTTAGTATTTTAAAGAAACAGGTGGCAATTTGGCATCCCATTATGATTCAAATGTCAAAGATAAAAATCTAAATAGAACTTTAAATGGACCATTTATATAATAAAATAGTCAATGCTTTGGGTTTTGAGATTATTGTACAGGGTAGAGTCACGTTAAATACACAATGCAAAGCCACTGATCATGCAACATCTAAAACAGAACACACATAATGACCTAATACAGAACCCTGATGGATGGCATGAACATGGTAATAAAAGAATGAAGGGGCGGATGAGTTGGTAGGTTTCTTACCAGTGGAGGACGGCTGGGCCCGGAGTAAGTATGAATCATCTGGGTGGGGCTCCAGGTGAGAATGGGTGGAGTTTTTCTCCAGAAGGGGAACCTGGCACTCCCTGATGGGCGGAGACGGGCCAGGGGAGGGGTGGTGTGGGGCTGACGAGGAGGACGGATGGGACGGAGGGAGCAGGGAAGAGGAAGAGGTTGGAGGCATTGGGCGACCTGGAGGATGGAAGGAGAGAAAGGCGAATGGTAAAAGTTAGACAAAACAGATGGTGATGACTGACAGGATGTAATGCAGTTGGCCCGTTCGAGGTTGCAGACATCCAAACATTGTTGTAGAGTAACTATTTACACAAATCAACAACACAATGTGCTTGAGTGTTAAAAAAATCTCACAGGGACTATTTGGAAGGGCAAATAAAAACTGCTCACAAAGTGAGAAATGAGACATTAACTCACAAGCTTTGTGAATAAATGCAAAATAATCAGTCTCGCTGGATGTCGGGCAAGAGATAAGTTTAACTTGTTAGATTGGTTTACTGCCTCTCGGACCAGAACCCAAATTGAATATCACAAGGTGCCGGCATGACAAATCAACCCATGCAGTGTGAGCAATTGAGCTCAAATTAAACTCATCCTAAATTTGATGACAAATGTCTGCTCTTTTTGACTTATGCTTTCATGTTTAAATTTATCAAAGCAAAAACTTTCTCTTTCCTTCTCACTTGAATGGGATGATGCAACTTGAGTTAGGACCCTCATCTATGGTACAATCACTCTATATATGGATAAGACCCAACAAGAGCCACTCTTTAAATAGCCAGAACCTTGGGACACGTGGACACAATCAGGCTGTCCCGTACACCAGAGAGACAAAAGAGGGACAAAGAGAAATCACTCTACTCTCCAAAGGTTTGGGAATCAAGGACAAAGACAAATCTAATAAATTCTATTTAGAGACAGCTGAAAATATAGAGTAATTATGTCTGCCATATTTGTAGCTCAATCAATCAACAACACTGCAAGAATGAGGCCACCGAGTTCAGCTAATCCACTAAAAAAAACTCGCGTTATTATCACCACTAATTAAATAGTCAACCAGAGACACTGTAACACAACGATAATCATGTATTTTCTCTTGATTGAAGAATAGAAATTATAGCCTTTGGCCTTTTCTTTTACGGATAAAATAATAAGAAGAATGATGAATAGTAAATAATAATGAAAGCAGAAACCTGAGAGGTTACAATGGATCACCTTTGTTTGTTCCTTTTTTCATTAGTTTTCTTTTTTACAGAAGAAAGGAGAAAGGTGAAAAGTCAGCTAAACCTTGAAGAAAGTGTCAGGATTCTATGAATAAAAATGGCCATTGGTGGGAATGTGACCGTCAATACCTATTATTCTACTTACTGAGCCCTGCAATTAATTGGCTAGGAATCAGCACAGGGTCTACCCCACTTCTCTTGCCAAAAGTCAGCTTAGATCCATTGACAATTCAAAATTGTCCATTGGCATGAATGTGGGTGTGCATGCTTTTCATTTGTCTGTTTGTGACTTTGACTATTTTTTATCCCAAAATATATTTTCTTTAACAGGTATTCATTTTAAATAGAGAAATTGGTGTGCATGATATTACAGCAGTAGCTTATCTGTAATGAGTTGCCCTTGGGTACCGCAGAGTAACCGTACGAGTCCTGCCTCTATGTCTGCTAATTATAATCAGTAAAATACTTTTCTATATTTTGTAGATGTATAATTAAACAGGAAAAAAGTGCCTTCTAATTACAGTGCGATGATTGAATATACATTTGTAAATGTATTATTTTTTTGCTTCAAGGGCAATATTGTGTTGTGAAACAGCGCACAGTATCATCAAACAGAGCACTTGGACAGTCTCATCAATGTGAGGTGCATAAATCAATTCGGGTGCCATCATGGCTTTATAGAGATATATCTGATAGAGGAGGAGCCAGAGAATGCCTCTTCTCTATCCTATAGCCCAAACTGGCCCAGCTTAGAGTGTCATGGAAACCAGAACCGGCATCGATCCCCAGCTCTGCATTAACTGCACCCCAGAGGAAGGACCAGCTTTGTCTTCTATAGAGGCATGTGTCTGCGCATGTGTGTGTGTGTGTGTGTGTGTGTATTTATGTGTTTTTGTGTGTGTGCACGCACACAGGCAAGCGTGTGTTTGCACGTGTGCTTCCGGTCAATCTCGTCAGTGCAAACTGAGAAAAAAATGAATAAACAATGGCAAAGCAAACACTGCACTGTACATGGGGGAATAGATGGGAGGGAATGTAAAGGCAGGCGGAGAGTGATGGCTCTGCAGGGGTCATAGGGTCAATTTGAAGAAAGGAGAGGCAGTTACACAGATAGTCCACAAAACCTTATTTTCATGAAAAAAATGAAAGAAATCAATGGAGCATGATTTGAGAATATGAATGGATGAAGAAAAACAGGAAAAAGAAATGAAAAGGTAAAGAGGGAATAAGCAACCTTTACCTATGTAAAAAAGCATTCGATCCTCCCCAAAAATCAATCACACCCTTCTATTGATGTTTGAGATATATTGATTTGCATATATTACAAGGCCTCTAATCAGGCTGTTGGTGACAACATATTGTGGTAAACATCTGCTTGTGTGTGCGTGCATGTGCATGCCTTTGTGTGTAAGTGTTCGTGCGTGTGAGTGCAGCACCACAATTCTGCTTTACGTACGCTTGCATGCTAATGATTAGATTAGCCTGAACTCGTATTTTATGGGTTAGTTATTAATAGTTTCAACCACTTTAGTTACAAAAGAGGCACTCTGGCGCACTGGTTAGCACGTCACAGTTCAGAGGTTATGGGTTTGATTCCACCTCTGGCCTTCCCTGTGTGGAGTTTGCATGTTCTCCCCATGCCTGAGTGAGTTTTCTCCGGGTACTCCGGTTTCCTCACACATCTCAAAAACATGCTTGGTAGGCGGATTGAGCACTCCATATTGCCGTAAGTGTGGGTGGTTGTTCGTTTTTGTGTGCCCCCGTATTGCTGGCAACCAGTTCAGGGTGTCCCCCGCCTACTGCCTGATGACTGCTGGGATAGGTTCCAATACGCTCGCGACCCCCGTGGGGACAAGCGGTACGGATAATGGATGGATGGTTACAAAAAAGCCCCCCCCCCAAAAAAAAAAAAAGCTATAGTTGGCCAAAAGCAATTAAGGGAACTTTAATCTCTTTAGCAATTATGCTGTGGGGCATCCTTAACTCAGCCATTTCTGCCCGCTACATTTCCGAAAAAGGTCAGTGAAAATTGGTTTGTGTTATGAGAACAAAAGCTTGGCAATGGGCTCACGCGGTTCTCTTGACAATCAGATCGTTGCCATCTTTCAGCCGCCTCCTTGGCCATCTGTATGTATTTCTTCCTCCATGACATTCAATTGTAAAGTCCAGAGTGGTGATCATATCACTATGACAACTATAAGCACTATGAAGGAGGAAACATGGATTTCTCAGGCTTTAGCTCTAAGTACAGCACCCGGGTGTTGATACTTTTGTTTTATTGATTAATTGACACTTTGATTGTCAAATAAAACAATAATTATTTAGTAAATCGATGAAGCATTTACATAGATACCTTGTTTAGTTTAAAATTTCTGCCTATCAACAATTAATATCTGATTTCTGTAGTCTGACTGATTTGCGATTTTCGTCATTGTGTTGAATAAAAATCTGCTTTTACTTTGCCGAATAACGATCCACATTTTTGCCTATTTTCTGACATTCAACCAACCAACCAACCAACCAACCAACCAACCAACCAACCAACCAACCAACCAACCAACCAACCAACCAACCAACCAACCAACCAACCAACCAACCAACCAACCAACCAACCAACCAACCAACCAACCAACCAACCAACCAGTAACTCAATCATCAGGCATGTCTTGTGCATTATATGCAGTTAATTTGAAATAATAAATGGCAATAGAAAAACCGATTCATTCATCCATGAGTTAACAAAATATTCAACTGATCAATGGATTATTCAAATAATCGTGAGTTGTACATTGCTTCTCCAACTTTGGCGTTACGCAGGCCTAATTCCGCTCATTGACTCTACAATGATGCCTCTCCTCCCTGTCCTTGGGGCTATTTCTGTCCCTCCTTTACCTCCTCCCACCCACCTCACTTCTTCCATCTGGCTGAGGAAGGCGTGGAGAGGGTGGAGGGACGGAACGACATCTGGAGCCCCGTCAGAAAAGGATAGACAAATTACCCCGCTAACGAGAGCCGTTTATCATCTCTTCATCCACCCCATATTTTCACCCAGGTTTGTCTCCACACCTCTACACACCTGGATGACAACACTGGAAAAATAATCCCAAAATTTGACTGTCGATGTCGCTTTCATTTCACCGCTACTGGCTGTGCTGTGTAGTCAATCTGCTTGCGCTTCAATTAGGGAAATAATGGGGGAAGATGGGAAACGGTCCAGTGCATTGTACACAGGAGGATGGGTAAAAAGAGGACCGGGCACACTTATCCTGGCACAGGTGAAGAGCCATTACCACAGCTGCTGTCAGCACAGATGTTTGACTGAGGGGGAGCTGTCAGTCAATGTGTGTGTGCATGTTTATGCATGCACTACATGTCGCATACACGCAGCGTCTATATGGGATGTCGTCTGAAGGACGGCCCCTTGCACTGGTTATCTGCCGCTTCCATCTAATCCTCATCACATGCTTCCGCCTCTCTTCATGCCTTTTCTTGATATCTAATAATGTGGTGAGATCCACACCTGTTGTGTGACTGAACGCAACAAATGGATGCCACACGTCACAGCTACCATAAGTGGTTCCTGTCTGCTTTTCAAATCCTGCCTTTTTATAATCAGTGCCGCTGCAGGGAAGGTGGGATACGACGAGCAAAGAGGAAGGAGAGATAAGAGTGCGATTCACCAGACTTCTGCTTTGCAACAGACAGCATTTTAATTAATAAAGTTGGGCTTTTTCAGCCTTAAAGCGGCGATTGTATCCCGAGCTTTGTCTTTGATGTGTAACACAGTCTGAGTTATTCTCTGGCCTTGAGCTTCCATCTTCCTCGCTTTCATCTTGCTTGCATTACTCCAACACCGCAAAAGTATACCACTACTCTTTCCAAAAACATAGCAGAGTCACACAAAGCCTCCAGATGAAGCAAGAGGATGGAAAAATGTTGCACAGATACAAAGCATCATTTTTTTTTAAAAAAAAAACCTCCTTTGATTTATATCAGTGGTCAGGTCAAATTATTTTTATGCAGTTTACCAATTACGTGTTAATTGCACCTGCCAATCTGGTAACGGCATCTGGGCTGGAAGGCTGCGCCAACACTCTCCAGCCCACCTCCACATGTGCTATGTGTTGTGTTAATGTGCGCCTATTTACCGATCTTTTTTTCCTTCTTTGTTGCCCTTACGGGATCTTAGCCTGGCTTTTTCTCCCTCCCACTCCTTTATGTTATTTTACACTTTTTCATCTGCAAAAACTGTGCGACCTGTTCTGTATCCCCTGGTTGGTCGTTTTTCTGTCTCTTAGATGTGTTGTCTCCCTTCTACTTCGTTGCACCCTGTGGTACTATGACAATAAAGCTAATTCGATTCAGATTCAGATTGTAACTGACAGTTATTTCTGCCAAGATCGGTCATCCATCTTTGATACTGCTTCTCCTCACTTAGGTTGTGGGTGTGCTGGAGCATAGCCCAGCTGACTTCTGGCGAGAGGTAACAAAAACCCTGAACTGGCCTCTAGACAACCAACAGTTTCACCCTCACCTTGAAACTTAAGGACAATTTAGTGTATTCATAAGGTAAAATAAAACTCAAGAACTCAGCAAAAAACAACAAGGCAGTGACAGCATGCAAAGTCCACACAGGAAGGCCAGGGCCCAGATTCAAACCCCCATGGAGCATGTGGTCACAAACTTGATCAATTAATTCTAATTTCATGTGGTCTGTCCATCTTTTTTTCTGATTGCAATTTAAATTCACTTTGGGTTTTGGCTACAATTAAAATCTAGTCATCAAGCTACGAGCTAGACAAAGGAAAAGGCAGCTATGGCATGTCCTAATGTAAACAGCTCAAGTCAAATGCTTTTAATAGGGCGTACAATTAAAGAATTTGACCAACATTTGTCAAAAAAAAAAAAAAACATGGTGAACATGAAATGCTTCTTCTCCATTGTTCTCTGACTGCTGGCAACTGCTACCTGGCTACTTCAAGTGCTCTCAAGCCACCCCACACACACATTTTCCCACGTTAACCTCAGTGGTGTTGGTTTCGCTGTTGCTTATTGTTTAATGTGGCAGCGATTGTTTTGTTTTCCCTTACAGGCTGATTATTTCATGTGCCCTGCTCACTGGCAGAACCTGTTTTTTTGTTTTTCCTTTTTATGTGGGGCATGGGAGGCCAATGATATCTCAGGGGGTCCGCAAAAGAAAAAAAATACAAACCAAAATATATTCTTCAGACAATGCTGATAATCGTTCAAGGGAGCGGGTAAATGTTGAAAAAACAATTCTGGAAAAATTGCAAACTACCCAAAAGTCAATCACTATCTGGCTTGGCACCTGGGGGGTTTCAAGCATATGCCCCTGCAGCCTTCCCTTGAGCTCCGCCAGTGGGCATACTATAAAAAAACATTTCTCGTGTGGGGGTTGGATGCTATTTGAACCAAAATTAAATGAAAATCAAAGAAAATGAATTTTCTGGTTTTTAATACTCCCCCAAATTTTTGTTCAGTGTTGATTTTGAGAATCATGCATTTTTTTCCATTTTTTAAAATAATGAGTCACGGATATAATGTAGCGAATTGGCAACTCAACACCAGTTCCACATATCAGGATGCTTTTGATCAATAAAAATTGGATTATGTTTTATCATGACAACTGTTGCAGCACCAGGACAGCCCCTTGTGAAAGATAATCATGTTTTATGTTGTGCTGAAGCAGATGCCAAAGCAATTATTTGAAAATGTAATTTGGAGATGTACAGTAAATCATATGTAATGTACTTGAAAATAATCAATTGAGCTAAACTACTTTGTCCTACGACTTATTAGTTAGTTAGAAAGTATTTATATTACTTGTGAAATATAGCAGATTAATGACAATTACTTTACTGTAAGGT
This sequence comes from Syngnathus scovelli, assembly GCF_024217435.2. NCBI lineage: Eukaryota > Metazoa > Chordata > Actinopteri > Syngnathiformes > Syngnathidae > Syngnathus > Syngnathus scovelli. Next base: position 18,253,132 of record NC_090847.1, read on the forward strand.
GTCCATTAGCACTCTGCATTCAGTGCACATTAATTCTACTTGTGTTATTCTGTTCAAGTAGCAGTGCTTGGATCTTGAGAAATAAAGACCAAATGCACAAACTAAGAGAATAATCAAAACACAACGTTTTTAGCCTCGCTGCTCAAACACAACCCAGTACCACCCTGCATCTGCTAATTAATATATGCCTTCTTCATTCATGGTAATTGGGATGCGACCACACATTCTGTCCATTGTCATGTGTCCTCTCCGTAACTTGGGGCAACTCTGAAGGCTGCATTCCCATATAAATTACACATATGTTGTTTCTGCTGCTGTGAATTAATAATAATAATAATAATAATAATAATAATAATAATAATAATAATAATAATTCATTAAATTTGTATAGCGCTTTTCAAAAACCCAAAGACACTTACAGGGAAGAAGGCAAAGACAAACAGGAGGGGAGGGGTAGGGGGACGGGGAAGAGACAATGGGATAAGATTAAGACGAGGAAACCAGTTATGGGTAGGGGAGGTCATAGGTTTGAGAGAAGAGGTACGTTTTTAGACGAGACTTAAATATGGGGAGTGTGGGTGAGTCACAGACAGACTGAGGGAGAGAGTTCCAGAGTCGGGGTGAAGTGCAGGAGAAGGCTCTGTCTCCAAAGGATTTGAGTTTAGATTTTGGGACTGTCAGACGTGAGGTGTTGGAGGATCGGAGGGGGCGGTTGGGACAGTAGGGGACAAGGAGGTCGGATAGGTAAGTGGGAGCCAGGTTGTGGAGGGCTTTGAAGGTGAGGAGGAGTATCTTGAAGATGATGCGCTCCTCAATGGGGAGCCAGTGAAGAGAGCGGAGAACAGGAGTGATATGTTCACGGGACCAGGTGTGGGTAAGGAGACGGGCAGCAGAGTTTTGGACTAGTTGCAGTCTATGGAGTGAGTGAGCAGTGATTCCAGTGAAAAGGGAGTTGCAGTAGTCAAGCCGGGATGAGATGAAGGCGTGGATGAGGGATTCAGCGGCAGGGAGAGAGAGGCAGTGCCGGATTTTGGCAATGCGTCGGAGGTGGAAGTAGGATGTCTTGACAACTGACCTAACGTGAGGCTGAAAGGACAGTGTGGGGTCAAAAATAACGCCAAGGTTGCGTGCCAGGGGGGAGGGAGTGATGTTTGTGGAGTTGATGATGAGTGTGATGGATCCAGTTTTATTAAGAGAGGATTTAGTGCCTATGAGGAGGAGCTCTGTTTTATCACTGTTGAGTTTGAGAAGGTTGTGGGACAGCCATGTTTTTATTGTAGAGATGCAGGTTTCAAAGTGGGTGAGGGAAGGGTTATGGGTTGGTTTGGTGCGTATATAGATCTGGGTGTCATCCGCATAGCAGTGGAAGTCCAGATTAAGTTTGCGGATGACATTACCAAGAGGAAAGAGGTAACAGATGAATAGGAGGGGGCCAAGAACTGAGCCTTGGGGGACCCCTTGTGTAACTGGGGAGAGGATGGATGTGTGACCGGAGAGAGAAATGAACTGGTTTCTGTTGGTGAGATAGGAGGTGAGCCAGTCGAGTGCAGTGCCCTCAACACCTAGTTGGCGCAGCCTTTGGAGGAGGATGGAATGGTTCACAGTGTCAAAGGCTGTGCTAAGGTCAAGTAGTAGTAGGATGTTGAGGGCACCAGAGTCAGCGGAAATGAGGAGATCGTGGTGACTTTAACAAGAGCTGTTTCAGTGCTGTGAAGTGGGCGGAATCCGGACTGGAAGGGTTCATAGAGGTTGTTGGATTGGAGATGGGTGTGGAGTTGGGCGGAGACAATGCGTTCAAGGATTTTGGAAAAGAATGAAAGATTGGAGATGGGACGGTAGTTGGAGAGGTTGAGTGGGTCCAAGGTGGGCTTTTTGAGGACGGGGGTGATGGCTGCAAGCTTATAGACAGTGGGAAAGTGGCCGAGGGATAGAGACTGATTAAAAAGGGTGGTGAGGTAAGGGAGGAGGACAGGGAGGCAGGCCTTAGTTAAGGTCGTTGGAAGGGGGTCGAGAGAGCAGGTGGTTGTCTTGGATGCGGTGATGATGTCTAGGATGGTGGAGGAGTCGACAAGGGAGAAGGCAGTGAGAGAGGGGAAGGGCGGGAGATCGGGAAGGGGGACAGGAGAGGAGGGGAGGTGGGGGAGAAGGAGTTGTTGATGGTGACGGTCAGAGAACTGTTGATTTGGGCAAATTAGTTGTTAAAGCTGACAAGGAAGGAGTTACAGACGGCGGGTGTGGAGGATGGCTTGGTGGCCGGTGGCTGGAGCAATTTGGTGGAGAACAGTATGCGGGGGTTCCGGTTGGTGTTATTAATGAGAGATGAGAAGTAAGCAGATTTGGCAGCAAGAAGAGCATCATGATAGGAGAAATTGGTGATATTGTTATGGAATTTTGCTTAACAGCCTTATTGAAAGAAGTCAAAATAAATAGCCTCCTTTTTCCACATAAATGCTGACACACACACACATGCACGAGCAAAGAAAATTCACATTCTTCTGTAACTGCACACACGTGTCATACACACACAAACCTGAAGATGTCCAAATGCAGAGAGACAGAAAGTCATTCTCTCAGCCTGCCATTGTCTCTAAGCATGCTCTTTGCAGACTCATAGGATCTGCAAGAGAGTAATCATCTATGCGTACGCGTGAAATTGTGTTTTTGGGCATCCATGCAATGGATTTCCGGCCGTGTTTGTTGAGTGAGTTGATTTTGTAGTGCAAGGCAGCACAGATCTCCCTGGTGAAGGTGTGTGAAACATTTACTAAAAACTCGTCTTACCTTGTCAAACACTTTTTAACTGTTTTATTTTTAACTAAAATAATCTCATGTGGGCCATGAACATGTCACAGATCATTTTGCATGCGATAAAAGGTATGCATTTATGGAAGCTTCCATGTTTTCTCGAAAAAGATGAGAGTAACATGCAAAAGCTGTTTGGCTCCGTGGAGGTGTTCTGTGTTGGCACTTTGTAGAGATGCAAACAAAACAACAGAAACACGCCTGCAGGCTTAAGAAGACTCTTACATTTCGATTGTGCCAGGAACATGTGTTAGTATGTTTTCTTTCGGATAATGCAGAATCAAAAAGCTTATAATATATTATTCTGATGCTGCTGAATCTAGCAATGCAGAGAACAAAAGAAAGGCAAGTGTCACCCTGCTTTTATTTCAAATTAACTCAATGATTTAATATGCAGACAATATCTGTACTATGACCCCAAAGGGTGACACTTTTTTGATGATTATTTTTATGTGCGCAAATCTTTATAATTGCTAATAGTTTCTTTCTCCATGTTTAGCTAGTATATGTTTTTATTTTCAAACGGTTTCAGGAGTACCACTTGAAAATGTAGTTACATAGAAGAACAATGATTTGTGCAAAATAAATACTGTTTTCTTGGGCAAAACATGTACCACATCCATAAGTGACCATCAAAGTTGACTTATCTTGAGCAGTTTCCGTCTTGTTCAATGGGTAAAAATCCCAGTGGCAAGATGTGGCAAGCTTACGGACCCTTGTCAAAAATGATTTGTAGCCACAATTATCGCAAATGGAGGATTGTTGTTTTTAGATTGTTAGTCACATACCAATTATATGTCCTTTTAATCGTGTGTTTGTGTGTGTATGTTTACACTTTTGATGTAGTTGATGTTTGATGTAGGAAAAAAAAAAAACATATATTACAGCACATACATATGTATTACCAATAATATTATGAAGAAAATTAAGCCTCCTAAAGGGCCATGTGAGAAATATAACACTTCTCTTGGGCAGATTTAATAAAAAACAGACTTTATAATTCCCATGAAACACAGATTCAGTGCCCGGCTATACGTAGGATTGCAAGCGCATCTTTATTAAGGCAGACGCCAATGTTGGCAAGGGAGTGTTTATTACCAGCAATCAGCCATTCTGTCCATTCAGCCAGAAACAGGATGCCATTAAAAATCAAATGCATGCCAAATAAGCCTCTCAAATTAATAGGAAAACATAAACAGAAGTTATATACTGAATAACCCTTTGTAGATGAGACATACACTTAGTCACCAGTGTATATTATTACCTAAAAACAGATCATGTTTTTGGTCATTTCAATAACACATGGAGATACTTTAGCTTTTAATTTGATAGGAATAATAACACATATGACCAAATCCCTTTTATATGTGGCTAGTCTAAGAATGGAGTTTTCCAATTTTAAAAAAAAAATCAGACAACTGAAAATCAAAAATAACTAACCGGAAGGGCATAAAAAGCATAAAAGAAAGAAAACACACCAGGGACATTGTGCAGGTAAAATAAGTTTTGGATGTTGCTATAATTTCAGCCGCACCCAAAAAAGGCTGCCACTCTTTGATTTCATATCTATTTTTAGGAACCACAGACTAAGAGATAAGAGATTCAAAGAACATGGTTGAGTATATTTGCTCTAACTAGCTCGCTGTATAACTGTCTTTTGAAGTGAGTGGGTTAGACTAAATGACTCAGACATTTTGTGTTCCAGATGTGCGTATGCCCTGGAGTTTGCTGTCTTATTTATTAAACAAAAGCACCTCTGTGTGTGTGTGTTTGTCTGGGACACAGAACTCAAGACTGAAGCACTTCCCTTGGATCCACATTCTACCAAAAAGAAATGGCACAAATGATGAAGTACACATTTAAATACAGTAATTACTGAATTAATCGAGGCTCTTCAAATGGATGAGATTTGGTCAAATAATAATGCAATAGTTTTAATCATATTCCTGGTTCATGTTTATTTATTCAAAAGGAAATTAACCCGAATTAATTCTTCATAGATCTAAACAAACACCATAAAACTGAAATTGTGGTACAGTTTTGACTTTTGACTAACTTTTAATTGGTTAAGTCAGTTTAATTGCTTTCCTGATTACTTCCACAGACCTTAATTATCACATTTTATTAAATGAGACTCCCAATTTATTTCCCAGTTAGTTGCACTTTGGATTTAGAGGATGTGGATTTCTGGAATGTCATCTTATTACAAATGTTATGGTTTCTCTTTTTTTCTATATGCCTCAGACAAATCCCATACCTTGAGCTCTTCATTCCTGGGGGGGTGCCCTCATTCCTGAATGCATTATTAGCTGCTGGCTTGGTGAATCAGATGTTAATTACATGCAGATTACCAGCTTAAGCAGAATGACATGGAATGTATCCCAAACTTGTGTTTCATGTTCTGCGCTGTACTTGAAATGGATCCGCGACTTGTTAGCCTCCATCCTTGAGTGCATGTGAGAGTGAAGGAGGGAGATGAACTTTACTATGCATGCACATGCCCTCGGAGATAAGAGCTTCTCTAAGAGCTGGCTGAGAGGAAATCTGCATGTTTCTGATGGGGAAGCACTGAGTGACAAGCCTTGGAGAGCCACGTCAGCAGGATGTCTTTTTGTTGATGTGGCAAACCGAACGAGATCTGACATCTCTCAGTCCATCTGTTTATCCATCCTTCCATCCATCCATCCACGCTTCCCAAAATCTCTCAAACTATGCATTTTCTATACTACTGTACAATCTGGGTCACTGCAGGGACTGGAGCTTGTCCTATTGGTGACTTTGGACAGTGTTTGTGAGAATCAGTCACACATCAGTAAATCACTACCCAGATGTCCATCCAGCTAATTTTGATTAATTCATCAATCCATCCATCAATTTCTTGTGAACTTTTGATAATTTATTGCTTAAAAAAACTATTTCTCTATTATATAATGATCACCATGAATGATCATTGTATATAAACAATCTATTTACTACTGATCAACGTCACCCTTTTTGCATTTTTAACCTACTAATCAGCCATCTAATTTCTATTTATGTGTTCATCTGTCCTATTTTCTCTGTTTAGTTTTATCAATCTAATACATATTGATAGGTGGATAGGTGGGTTATCTTTCAATAAATTTATTTTTTATCATTAATTTTCCTGTCATGAATCCATCCTTAATCCATGGATCAACTACCAATTTTGCATCTACCCATTTTCTTTTCCTTAAACATTTTTTTTAATAAAACCATCAATTCTATTTATTTACCAGTACTACCTACCTACCTACCTACCTACCTACCGACCGACCGACCGACCCAATAACCCCAACCACCCACCCAACCCCAAAACCCACCTATCCACCTATCCACCTATGCACCTACCCACCAACCATTCACCCTCCCTATGTTTTCATTCTGCTGAAATTATCATTCAGCCTTACAATTAGCTCAGCTTGCATCAGCACACACCAGAGGACTCAGAGGAATACGATGGTTCCCATGCTGATGGACTCCACATGTCTTTGTGCATCCACATGTACACCAGTGTGTATTTGTGTATCACTTTTACACAAACACTTTCGCAAATGTGATGCAACTCTCCAAGGCACGACCTGCAAAACCTATTGCGCTCAGTCAAGCAAAGGAAATAGACATGGCTCAGGTGGAGAGACAGCCCAGTCAAAATGGTCAACATTCGGTATAAGTCTCCCCCACTCTAAACTACTGCACCCCCTTCCATCACTATGAATTATACTGAAGCTGGGAGACAAATAAGAAATCCAGATTTTTGTAGGGCACAAAATAAGTCAGTCAGTTTAAGATGAGAGAGTTGAATGAGATTTTTAATTACTGCATGACCTGGGGTATATTAGCACATATTAATGAGAATCATTAACCTAGAAGTAACTAAGACCCCTCCTATTTAACTACAACAGAGCACCTCTGCTGCTAAAACTTCAAAATGCACGTGTATCTGCATGATTGACTTTTGTGAGTGTCAGTTTCAGTTCAGTTTAAATTTCAAAGGTTAGATGTTGTATAGTTCTTGTCACACGCTTATCTTAAAACACTGTGTACAGCTGTTGCTCCTACCTTTTTGAAGGTGGAGGTAGAATGTCCAAAGTGGAGGCAAGCAGGCATGCAGGTCGAGGGAGAGAGGCAATGGCAGGCAGGCAAAGGTGGTAGGCCAAGCAAGGAAAGGGGGGGAAGGGGAATGGCAGGCAGGCAAACAGGTGGCACATAGGTACAAATCCAAAGTGTTTGTAGTCCAACTAAGGTTTCAACATAAAGGGTTCCATGAAGTAAACTAAAGTTTGTTTTCTAAATTCCAAGTTTCAAGTTCCAGAAATTACAAGCTTGGAGCAGACTTGAAGTAACTTGAAGCAGCCTTGTAGCGGTAAAAAAAAACTATGTCACTACTATCTTCCTTCTTTGTCTAACTAAGACTGACTACCAAGTGGGAGCAGCCTATTTCCCTGATCAGGTGACTGATCAGGTGTCCAAAGGCTTTGTCAAATAAAAGTCCATGGCCCAAGGCCAGCGAATCTTAAACAAAAATAAGAATTTAAGCTAAGGAAACTAAATTGGCTTCAACATATCCGGCCCCTTATAGCTACCACGTGTGGCTATAACAAAAAAATCACAATGGGGGCAATTTTCAAAAAATAAACAATGGTAATTTCTTAATTCTAATTTTAAGTTTTACTTCCAATTATACTATAAATGTGTGCAAGTATCAGTGTATGAATGTAGTGCAAATGTAAGCACATGCACAGTCTTTGTTCAATGTTGGTTGTTGGCTTTTACCAACAGGTAGATCTTGCTGATGGGCCGTAAGAGCTGGTTGGTTCTAGTTTGCAATCTCACAGAACGAACACGGCCCTTGGAATCAGTCCAACAACTTTGATGGATTTCTTTTCAAAAAATAAATAGCAGTGAACAGCCACAACAGTTATTAACATTCTTAACTTCAAAGAGATGTTCTGGTTGGGTCTGTATCCGTTTGGAAAAGAAAAATGCCATAAAAAGAACACTGGCAAATGACTGCTGTTTTAAGTGGTTTTGAAGAGTAGGACAACAGAGTATTTCAGTATCCATTCGGGTGGCACACAAATTGGCCATAGTTGTGGACAATCTATAAGTGGACAGAGCAGGCATGCATGCACACATACACAAAACTAAAAACAGGAATCGTTGTGTGTGCAGAGTAGCGGCCACTATGGACACAGAGCTTTGTTTTCTTTCTTTCGTCACATCTCTCAAGGCCTTATAGCCAATGTCCTCATATCCCAAATTGCTTCTGTCAATGCATCACCTGGTCTCAAAAACATCAATAAGATAACAACCAAGTGTGACAATTGCGTTGCAGACACAGACAGACACAAAGGGTGAACAGATGAGCCATATTCCATCAAAGCCAAGCGAGACGGATACGAGACGGATTTCATTGTGTTGTGAAGCCATGGGAAAAAATTAGAATTGCGTTGCTGAGAGTTTGGGTAGTTACATGTACAATGGAGGCAATCACTTGAGCTCTGTACTATTCTGTCTGTTGCCCAGCGAGAATAATAGGGTCTATAACTGCACTCTATCCATTTACATGAAACACTCTGATGGTATGTGCAGTATGGCTGAATGCACCTTATTACTTGCACTTTCTATAATCCGGCCATGGTAAGCAGGACCATTGTGCATGTTCTTTAAATGGAATTCCTGAAAATGTATCCCAAGTAGTCTGTGCGTATGTATCCTTCTTCAGCACATTAATTGCCATTCCCAGGGGTGTCAGAACTCCAGTGGGACATCTGCACCTTCATTAGAATCTACTGATCATCATGCCGCAGTACCAAGAGAGGGCCTGTTTCCCTCTTTCATCACTCTTTCTCTGCGTCTCAGCGCCTCCCACCCATTCTGCCACCCCTCATTGTTTTTTATATGCTGCTATATTCTCAGCCAGCCTCCACAGTGTTGTTTTCTTTAAACATCATCCCAGGCATTTCTTAGTTTATCAGTCTGATGCAGCGACGAGCAAAACACAGGGAAAGTGCGAGAAGCTCTTGTGACAAAGTTGTGGAGGAGATGAACTTTAAAGCTAGTCTTCTTGTGCTTAATCTGGAAACGGCTGCTGTGTGGTATATTCATTTTATGATTTCACCACCCGCCCTCTCATCCTTCAACGTTTCTGTCACATTTCCATCTTCCCCCCTTCTGCACATCCTCTCCGCCCACATCTTTGCACATTCTTTTGCATTTTCATTCCCATCAGCCTTCCTTTCGTCATTATCGTTGTGCTAATACGTCTCTGTCTCAATTCCCGGCTCAAGTGGTTCTTACCCCCAGGTGGTACGTTCACTAACACTCAAAAGACCCCTACAGACATGTAATGTACCCCTGCCCCCCCGATTGTCCCACTCCCATGCTCCTCCTCTTCTTTCTCTACAGCGGATGGGTGATGCCAGCTGGAGGAACCAGAGAGAAATGGTCCCAATTACAGCATTGGGGGCTGAAAGTTGGCTGATTAACTGTAATTTGTTAACAAACTGCTTTTTCAACAAGAACCATCTCTATGTCTGTCACATGACAAATGTGTACGTTAGAGTGGAGATTCAAGCATAACCCCCTCTCCATCCTGCCCCCCTCCAAAAGAAAAATATTGTGGACAGCTGCAGGTACATGCACTACACGTACAAATCCAGACACGGAGACATATAGCCCTACAGCCTTCACATCTACCAAACCAAGCTCACATGCCCATACAAATGTGAGCTGATCCACTTGCTCAGCTGTATTTACTGCAAGGGCAATATGTTGATTACGTTAGAGCAGCTGATTATTGCAGTGTGACAGTAAAGGAAACAAATATCTTTCATAGGCAGGCATCTATCTCAGCGAGAGGGCTTCTAGCTATAGACTATAGCACAAATGAGTGTGTCGTGTGCAGCTATGACAGTCACAAAGAGAGGGCAGCAAGATGAGGAAGAGGGGGAGAATGAAAAGAAGTGAGTGATGACACAAATGAGAACAAAAAGTTAGAGAGGCGCCAGATGGAGAGGGTGGAAACAGCTGAATAAAGAATGAGATGAAAACGTGGATGGATGGAAAGAGGAGATGAATTAGGAGCAATTCTCTCGGTTTTGTGAGGCAGTTTCCCCCCAACAAAGGGATAACGATGGTTAGAGGCAAGAACAAAAGGTTTAGCGACAGAAACGATGCTACTATCTGGGGTAGAACACATGAAACACAACCACATACCTGTGCATGTAGTAGTGTTGTCACAACGATACCGAAATTTTGACTTCGGTATTTTAAATGCATAAAACACCTCAATATCAGTATCAAAATGATACCATGACAAAAATCCAAAAATCTACTGTGATATCTATGGTACCGTAACTGCACAAAATACCTCAATATCAGTTTTGAAATGGTACCTTGACAAAATAAAAAAAATAAAAATCAGCAAACGTCACAAAAATAAAACTGACAAAATACTTTTTTTTATCATTAATTTAAATTATCAGAACATGCTTCATAGGAAAATCTCATTTTAAACATACTGTAAGTGCACATATAAGCATACATAAGGACACGGAATAGTGTGTACATATCATAGGAAAATCTCATTTTAAACATACTGTAAGTGCACATATAAGCATACATAAGGACACGGAATAGTGTGTACATATCAATGTACAGTATGTACATACAGTATATATTTATGCATTCACTGCATATGAATGAGATTTTTGGTGAATATTTTTGTCAATTTCTGCCTCCTATTGTGACTTAAATGCCCTTTATGTCTACATAATGAGACATATCAAGGTGGCACGGTGATGCACTGGTGAGTACGTCCGTCTCACAGATCAGATGGTGCGGGTTCGAGTCCACCTCCGGCCCTCCCTGTTTGTTGCATGTTCTCCCCGTTCCTGCATGGGTTTTCTCCTGGCACTCCGGTTTATTCCCACATCCCAAAAACATGCACGATAGGCTGATTGAGCACTCCAAATTGCCTCTAGGTGTGAGTGCAAGTGCAGATGGTTGTTTGTCTCTGTGTGCCCTGCGATTGGCTGCCAACCGGTTCAGGGTATCCCCAATCTACTGCCCGATGACTGCTAGGCTCCAGCACACCCGCGACCCCCGTAGGGACAAGCGGTACAGAAAATGGATCGATTGAGACATATCATCACATTTTCAGCAGTAGTAAGCAGTAGTCTACTATGTCCAGCTACTACTGCATTATGGATAATTAAAATAATAAATCTTATTTGATTGAGGGTGATTCATCTAACATATGTCACCCTGAGACATGTAATTTGTGGACGGTCCATAAAACAGACGGTAAGAACAAATATCAAACGTCTGGCGTACCTTTTTCTGCTATAAGCTTTTACATTGCGTGTCATATTAACCTATTTGACTGCATTTGATACTGTCTATTGTTGACACGGACAGTACATTTGCACCGTTACCGTCAAGCTGTTCATTTAATTGCTAATGACCCAATGTAACATTGCTCTGAGCGTTTGAGTGAGAGTGCGCGTGTGTGTCTTGGCTCTTTAGCCCGCTCCCAGAATTTGACGGGGCATGAATGCACAAAATGAAAAAAAATAATTCATACTCTACTGATTTTTGAGGGGAGTGTAGTGTTACAATGCATCCAAACTGTCGCTCTTTAAACTGGATGCGAGGTGCCTGCATGTATGTATACTTGCTTTGAAAATTAAATGTGGTGTTCAAAAAGGCTTCTTCCAAACTTGAAAAAGAGGGTGTCGTCTAATCAGGGTCGTCTTATACAAGTATTAACTGTGCAAGACTACGTCCCCATGAACTTCTATGTGAAACTGTGTATGGCCCATTAAATGCCTGTCTATGACACACTATCAAAGTAACAATCCTAAATGATTGAAGAAAGAAAGTGATAAAACTGTAATAATGCAGTTGTTCAGCCAAAAGATTTATTCCAGATCTAAAATGCCTTGTGTTACAGGCTACAATTGATTTAAATTGTGGCAAGTTAGAAATATATGCATAATGTCTGTAGAAATAACAAATACGTGCTGGGCACAAAAGTAAAGCACTTATCTCTGTACTTATGGCACTTTCTCTAGAAACATGGGTGGAGCTTTTTTCCACTGTAATCTTACTCCCATCTCATACACACTTTACTCTTCTAGCAAACATTTGATCAATTCACAGTTCTTACCATTGATTCTGAGTTTGATTCTTTCTGGTTCCGTGATTCAACCTACTTTTCAGTTTCCGCTTGCTCTATCTCTGTCCATCTCTCACACCTGATTAGTCATGCTAATACCCTGCGTAATGGAGGATACATTCACATTATTTGTTCCTCTGTGTGGCTGTGTATGAAAGTGAGAGAGAGAGACGCTGGAATGTAAGGTGTCTGGGAATGGGAGATGAGTTTCCGCCACTGATCCCATTTAACCTTCCAGGTCCTGCTGTCCTCTCCGAAAGAAAAGCCGATGGTAATGCAATCACAATCAGTTACGGTCCAGACGTACACTGATGGACAGATGGACACACGGACTGACTGGCATATGCACATACACACAGAGAAACATGCTCCCCATAACACGACCACAAGCGAGTCATGCAGAAAATAGTTCTGGACACGATGATGAGGAGAGCGTCGTCCATATGTGGTGAGGACCTTTTAATTTACATTTTTAATGTAAAGTATCATTCAAACAGGGAAAGTTGGGAATATCATTATAATGCTTCTTTATAACCGACAGGGCACATCTGTCTCAGTAATGTGTCCTGAGGAATATGCACAATGTACGTAAACACACGTGTAATCAACCTGCAGGGCTCTCCAGCAATAATCACCACAGGAAGAACAGACTCTTCCTCCAGCATCATAAATATAGGGAGGAATAATACGCTCTTCCAGATATCATCAATCACACATAATCTAAACCTGTGCCACCGCACTCCCAACCCAACCCCAATCCACCTCAGGCAGAAATCCAGGAAGGGTGATTAGGGCAAAGGTTCGTTAAACACTAGAAGCTTCGGATAGACGATATGCCATTACAGCATTACAAAGCTTATGTGATGATTCAACACTTCAACTAAAAGGTTGGCTGTTGCATGAAAGGACATCGTTTTGACAAGACAATTGCCGTGTATAGTCTTTGCAAATGCCCGGTGAAGTATAATGGGAACACAAAAAAAATTGTCGACACATCTCGACTGTTGACGCATACATTGAGCGACATTACTTGCTTGTTTTCATTTAAATACACCTTTGTTTTTCTGGACTTTCAGTTTTATAAGCAAGTTTTATTTTTTATTATTTTTTTTTATTTTTAAAGTGCTAGGATTTAAGAATCATTGCGTGCGCGTAGAAGCAAAACAACTGTACACACACATTCAGCAGTTTATGCTTACTTCAGACTCTTACTTGAGGTACGTTCAATGACCACTCAGATAGTAGAACATTACAGACATCCGTCGAAATACTCATTCAATGTACCGAACAATAATGACTAGTAAGTGTGCACATTGTGGGGGGTACGTGGATTTTACAATGTATTTGATCTGCCAAAATCAGAAGAGGTGGGAAGGGGATTTTTTTGTTTGAGAGTAACTCCATTGGCAATTTGGCACTATAGTTTTTGCTCCCAGTCATCATGTATTGTAGACCAGGTGATATTTTTTTTGAATCATTTTTTTTTTTTTTTTTGCTGTTACACACAATTAGTTGTTATTTCTAACAAACAATCACAGAAGCAGGTTGAATATAAAATATATAGTTAACTACTTTGTATTTTGTTCCACAAAAGACAATATTGAATATTGTTCAGCTACGTTAAGCATGTTATCAAATAGGTTTGTTTACATTGATGTTTTAATGCATAAAAGAACTAGCTTATGCTAATAATGAGAAATTTTGTGTATAAAAAGAAAACTAGTTATATCTGTTGAATTGCATTGTTTCAAAAAAGCGAATTGTTAATACAATATCCTTAATATATGCCGGTCAAAAAAACATATCTATAGACCTCTAGTATAATGATTAAATACCCTGAAACGTCAATAGAGGGACACAAATAATATGTACAGATGTCATCAAGTAGTACAGTAAGGAAAATGTATGACTTCAGATTGGTCTCAAATGAACTATCCATTATTGTAAAGACATTTATTCTTTTACTTCACAATTACTGCTGCATGTTTGCGCTTCTGACTCCCTCACTCTGCTCACTCAAATTAGATACTTCCTGCCGATAGAAATGTTCCACCTTCAGGGTCACAGCAAGTCAGTGATGTCACCCAGAAGAAGAGTGGGTGGCCCTCAAGGGGCCCCTGGGGATCCCTGTGGCCTGCCTCTGTCAAGAATGATCATCAACGGGCTGTCAGACTGACATGCTGAGGAGCAACCACCTGCAGGAACACAATTGCTGAGGCCACTGATCGAAAGTGTGCAAGAGTTTGCCTTTGAAAGTTTGCCAGCATTTCACGGACAGTATATGCTAACTGGCGAAACACCTGCATACTCTTTGTAATGCTTAGAGAGGTCATTTTGGTTAGGTGCAACCTTTTAAAAGAAAATGCTAAATTCTGCATGTGGAACGATTTTTCTCAAAATGATTAATATAATTAACCTTTCATGGAATTCAATACTGACTTGCAAATTGTTAAAGCAGTAGGATCTCTGCGCTTTTAAAATTATCTCACCAAGACCCCAATGTCAAAAAGAAATGTAAGCGCACAGATGGAGTAAGGCCAAAGCTGACCTTCCACTTCTTTTATCCCTTTTCTCTTACCTCCTTTCATGCTGTTTTTCGCCTCTATATCTTTTTTTCAGTTGCGGAAGGCCGGGATGGCACTGTGGGAGCTTGATCGCAACTGTGCCTGGTGACTACACGCTCGCACGCACACACACACACACACACACACACACACACGTGCACACACACACACTCGCACGCACACACATGCACGCGCACACACACACACACACACAGGGACACACACACACACACACACACATGCAGCATCTTTTCGTTTGCTGGTGAAAAAAATAATTCAAGGTGTGTTTCTACCAGTTTGTCCAAGTTTGTCCATTTTCCTTGTTAGCTGACTTTTGTTTGTTGCTGAGTGTTTCTTTCTTACTACCAACATTTACTATACCTGGCTCGGTGATTGTGCTCACATAATCCTTACCTCGTACTTCCTTTCAAACTCAGAGTCATTTCTCCTCAAGACCCCCCACTGGGGGAAAGAAAACTGCCAAACAATGAGTCATCCATGCACACATTACTCTAAGAAAAGAAACCAAGACAGACCCACTGAGACACAAAACTAACATAAAGCCTCTTTGCTAATTATTCACAAAGTGACTTTTGCCAGTGCTCCAGTTAAAAGATGACAGAGTCACAACACGCTCGATGAGGCGACATTTTCAGGATAAAACAGACGGACACACATAATCAATTAGCTGGGGAGTGCACATATGCCTGCTGCATGAGTTGGGTTCAGCATAAGGCACCAATAGCTGCAGAGGACAGTCTGGCCACACACTGATGGCAATGCCTCCCATTTGGGGTTAGTGTAGTCAAACAGGCAGACGGATGTCTGGAATTGCTGATGGCTGCACACTGATTAATACAGGGAGATGATGAGGGAGGGCTGAAATCAGAACACAGTGATGGGAGTAATCAGAGGCAGTGAGCTGTACTTTCCCCGGCATTTAAATATGGTGACCAGAAGCTATTATAGTCGTTCTCTCTTTTCAAATTCCTCCTCAGCATCGCAGTGCACCCACAGCAGACGTTATATCACCCCTCCCCACTCCTCTCGCTTTGAAAACACTTTTTCACCTTATATTCCCCTTTGAAAGTTTACACGCACATTCAGCTTGAACCCATTTTTTGCAGTTACTGGAATAGAAGCACCACCCAGATAGCCCCAGCAACTTCAACAACAACAAAACCAACAACTATCCGTGAGGGAGGTTCTTCCCATGAGAACATTCTCTCTTCCCCTCATAACTATTTCCAGTGTTTCATTCAAGGGTGACGGTTTCTCCTTTCCGTGAGGAACCGATGAGTGCTTATAAGAAAAATAAGAAAAGAATCAATCAAGCAAGGCAATGACAAAGTCGATTTTTACTTTTGTCTATCCTTCTCACCTCTCTCTACTCATCCCTCTCTCATCTTCTCTCCATCCAATTCCCTCCATCACCCTCTCTCTGGTGAAGCATAGTAATCCCATTAGGATCAATATTCCAGGCGAGTGAGCATCCTTTCACTGCAGCAATTACAAACCTTTAGAGACATAAAGGAGAGCATTTCTTCACAGCTTAGGCCATCAATCAACTGTTTAGCTTCGGAGGCAACGGCTTTGTGTGTGTGTGTCTGTGTGTGTGTGTGTGTGTGTGTGTGTGTGTGTGCGTGCATGCGTGTATGTGAGCGCGTACATATTTATTCTCAATTGTTTTATCTGTGTTATTTACATGACTGTTGGGATTTTCTTCTTATAGATCATATTATGAGCAGCTCTGAATACATGAGAGAGTTTGTGCCCATCTGCTGCTGCACCAAGGGCAAATTACCTCCCTTGTGTAAGGATGTATTAGCATTGTCCACAGTGGGAATTCATACACAGCAAAGCTTGGGTGTTTAGCCAGGGGTTAATACTTCATGCCTTCATGTTACCTCCCTCACGTCTTCCCTCCGCCATCCTCTGCTTCCGCACCACCGTCAGCTTATGCGCCAAATATACCCTTTTGCAGCAACACTGTTTGGCATGTGTGTCAAACACACTTTATCCTAATTTAAACAATTGGTTAACGTAGTTACTTTTGACAGATGTAGAGCTTTCCTCTGATTGTAATTGCACAAAAAAGCAGTTTCTCGCTACGATGAATAGCAGGCTAAAATCTTCTCTCCGTCTCCCTCTAAATAGCCTTGGTTCCTTCGTTTCTGTGTCTAATGAGGTGGCGTGACTGACAGAAATGGCGAGGGCATATCAGTTCTCATCTTGTCAGCTCTGTGGCCACTTGCGCCCCTCAATGTCACAGGGCTGCTCTTTGCCCGAAGGCCTCTGCCTTCCATCTAGCTAACTGCTCCACAACCCCCATCTGGTACGTCTCGCCCTGAGACAAAGTCAGCCGTTGGTGTTATTCTGGAGGCACAATTGATGGCCAACTCTGGATTCCATGTTGGTTGCAATAAGCGGTGACTGGAAAATGCACTTCATCAAATGGACTCTGTATAGTTAGTCTACAGGGGAAATGTGATTCAAGTGTAGGTCAGACTTTTAAGAGAGAATAACAATTTAATCAGTTGTTTACCGGAGCATAAAATGGAAAATGCTCCACTTCAGGACGGGTGCTGCTGTGTGTGTGTGTGTCACAGTCAAAGTCCTCTTAAAACAAGTGCTCCGAGACAACATCCATACAGTCTGAGTAAATGACAGTTCCAAATGGCCTTCTATTTTTATTGAAAATGTGGAACTTCATCGTTGCCCGTGGCTCACGCCGTCATTCAGATTCTTTGCCATGAAAAAAATCAATTAGACTATCATTAGACCAGGCTGATGATGAGGTTCTGTTTATCGTTAACTGCACATTATTTGATTCTTCATTTAACAGGCAGCGCCTCATTTACTGATGATCCATTTAACAAATGTTGTTCTAAAAGTTTCTAAATGTGTTGAGTTTTGAATGTATTTGTCTTGTGCAGTGCACAGTTTCCATGCTAATTTCATTTTAGAGAGGCAATAAAAAGTGAAGAACAAATGGAGAGGCTGGGGGCTTTCTATTAAGGTTGCTCTGCACATGAGTTGATTGTAAATGAATAAATACATATAAATATATAATAAAATAACATTAGATTGGAGCGCATAAAAGGCTTGGTAAAAGATGGCACCCTGGCTAGTGAGCAGTTTGCGGATTAACTGCAAAATTATTGACGGAAAGCACAATCAACAGAAGGCCAAGTCTAAAGCCATGCCATCACTCAATAAGGCTTTTCTTCTACACACATCAGAGCGAGGAACAGATTGAATCCTATACAGCCAGCACTGGCTGTTCTTTGCCTTCATCCCATTTCTATAAATCTCTAAACACTCACAAAATGCACACTACAGTAGTGTGAGCATCGCTTCACAGCCTTTTGGGAACAAATGTGGCTTTCTGTCCTCTTCAGTCGTTCCCCCGTTGGCGGATCTACCAAATGCAGCTAATGCACATCCCAACCCATCTCACTTCCAACCTGCTTAAATTCCAACAGTTGTAGGATTCACCCTCCAACACCACTCCACTCCCCACACAAAAACACACCAAAAGTCATCATTCTGATCTCCAACTCATTCCCTAAAGATAGAGAGAGTACAAGGGATAAAAATTGAGCTGAGGACGAAACCGTGCAGGACATCTTCCTCTGAATCAATCTGTGCATACTTTCATTCTTGCTCATAGAGTAACTCCCACAAGACACCAGTGTGCCAAGCCAAATGTCTCTTACTTCTTCATACTCAACTCTTCAGAATACTGTGAAAACAAACTATTTCTTCCTTTCAAATTCACAATCACCAAGAACTGATTTGACATGTAGTATTATATTTTGAAGGTTTGAATTGTATCAAAACATGTTGGAAGTCATGTTCCAATTAATGTATGAAATAATCTAAATAATGTCTAACATAATTTATTACATACACCTTCCAACACAGATTTAGAAGAAATACTCATATGGCAAGTTGTCTTGATCTCAGTAAAAATGTCTCACTATGCTCGTGTGCATGCTGGTGAATAAATATGTACTGACAGTCTGAATGCCTCAATCTGAACTGTGCTTGTCTGTCAGCCTGCTGACTTGATTGACCGATGAGGAGACATGCAGCGAGAAAAGAAAGAAGCAAAGGGGCGCATGAGAAGAAAACAAGAGCAGATTGCCGCATGTGTTTGTTTGCCACAAGGAGAGGTGAGGAGATTCTAGCCTTCTAAAGATAGATGGAGGTGACAAAAATTCTGATAAAACAAAACAAAAGAATAGATTGTGTTAGTGTGGCTGAGTGTGTTTGTGTGTGTGTGTGTGAGTGTGTGATTTTGTACTGTCTGCATATCAGCAGGGACCTGTGTAGGTGAATGGCAAGGTGTAATAAGAAATGTGACCTATTGATTGTTTGAAGAATGATGTCTCAGCTTTTAAGAACAGCGATGCCACTGAGACAAAAACACACCGAAACTAAATCTCTCATTCGAATTTCCATTAGCTTTGATTCATCCAGCATGCCATCTTTAGCAGCTAACACATGCATCTGTGACAGATAAAATCTGTATGATGATGGTGATGTGTAGTTAAGGTAGCCTGAAGGCTACCATTGTGACAGTCTTAAACAGAAGCGGAAGTGGGCTTCACCAGATTGCCGAGCCAATTAAATGACTGTGGTGGGAAGAGGATCAGTAGACAATCCTGGGGAGCAACACATATAGAAACATTGGGCTTGACTTGTACAATTAAACCACTGTGATTCATGGGGCGAATCTCAGTTATGGTAGAAACATGAACAGTACTGAACTGCACTATGAACACACACCTAACTAAAACGCTTCAAGAATCTTCTCTGCCTTTGATCCTGCATCATGAGGGCATCCTTTTTGAAAGGTGGGAGTTGCTGCAAATAAGACAGGGAGGATAAAAGAGCACAACTTGACCTTGATGCTCCTGCTTGACATTCAGGCTTGGTCATAACAGCCGACGACATGAGAGCCCGGGGTGCGATAACCAACCGATAATACTCGCTCTCCCCTGTCTCGTGACCCACCGTGTAAGCAGAGATCAGAGGAGTAAAGACACCGGAGGCCTATGGATGGACCAAAGAATTTAAATGCCATGGAGTTGATTGATTAGTTGACCTGACCTGGACTTATATGTCAATGAGATGGATCGTGAAAGAACATCAAGCGTGCTTGATGGAGTATGTGTGTGTGTGCGTGCATGTGTGTGTGTGCATGTGCATAGTCAACCACTCCTGGTCATGTGTGTGTGTGCATGTGCATAGTCAACCACTCCTGGTCAGCTATTGACAACTATGGTTGGTATTTTGAAAAGATAAAAGCTGAGGGGAGTCAGAAAGGGAGGATGCACCTGATCTAAAGAACTGGACTGTATTGAAGCAGGCCATTCTCTTACAGAATGCAACCGCATTGTTAATTCTTAAATCAAACACAAGTAGTAAACTGATGGAGGTAGGTGTGCTACAGATTTTCAACAATTAAATAGATTGCTTTGGAAAATTTTTGCATGAGGATTGTTCCCAAACAGTCAGGTGCAGAGTAATATTCAGTTTCTTAGAAAAGTAGACATACTTGACCGTTTTTAAATTTTTATTGCATTTAATTTAAATGTTCCTTTTTTTTTTTTTTTTTTTTAACAAGGCACAGAGAAGCAGACCACACACATAGTCGGCACACAAGGACAGATGTCAAAATGATGGGACACGCATACGGTGACGGCACCCCTGAGCTGAGTCTTGTGGGTTAAAATGACCATCTGTTTGTTTTCATCAACACAGCCTGCGTTTCCCGGCAGTCCCGTCTAACCTTCTCTTCCAGGAATCTTCGAGTATAATCAGTAGGGACTGTCTTTTCCATGTGTGTAATGTTGTGATCAGTAACACAATCATTAACTAGCGTAGAATCAAATACGAGGTTTCATATTTCACAATGATAAATAACTTCTGGCACATTTACTACTCATAGTATATTTAAGTTAGGGGAACCTACTTCCGGGGTAAAATTCACATGATGATGATGTAGTATGACACTACAGTGACACAAAAAGACCAGTAGATGGTCAAATTGGAGTTATTGCTATCATTGTTAATCTCTCAAATAGGATTTTAGAAAAATAGATTTACTTCATTTGTTTCAAGACATGCTGGGCGTGCTTCTGTCAGTTGGTACTTGACCCTGTTGGGGGCGATTACAGTGATGGACTAAAACCCACATTTGTCCTTGCTTAGTCAGTCCTTTTTTAAAGCGCTAAAATGGAACTAAAACCATTGCATGATGCGGGGAGACCTCCAACTTGTTCGGATTAAAAAATACAATCACCTTTAGAGGAAAGAGAACGTGACCTGACTTTATGACAGACGTATGGGGAAAAAATATTGGGAGTCTGTTGGAGTCTGCTGCAATCTCAAAAGGTGATATGAGGTGGTTTTGCATGGCATAATCCATTGTGGCAGTCCACTGTTGTAGAAGAAAGAGTTGAAAAAGTAGTCAATTGATGCCTACTGAGCTGAGGTCACATGATATTGGTTGAAGCCTTGTATGATAGTGGTATAAAGTAACTTGAGCGCCAACTTCAAAGGTTTCAATCTACATAGAATACAATGTGACTATTAGTTTCAGTGTCTACATGCCTGCAACTGAGCTTTGACATTCTTTTTATGCAGGCATTGTCCAATCCAGGGCCCATTTCAACAATCAGGCCATCTGATGAGATCCGGTAGGAGATTGAGGGATTAAGGGAATACATATACAGTACCGGGAGAAAGATGGGAAAGACGAAGGTGAGAGTGGGGAGCAGGCTCATAACAACAAAGTAGTAAAATCACAAGATAAACGAGGTGCTATTTCAGTGGCAGGATTTATGTACTGTCAACATTACCCCCGTTGTTAGAGGGAATCCAATTACTTGATGCCTATCCTCTCCATTTTCCCATATAGTAAGGCGAAAGGAGCAAGAGTGAAGGATGCAATGAAAACATACAGGGATAACAGCAACACCTCAGCCAAATGTCATAATTTTATTAAATTACATTTTTCATTAAATTGAATACATTTTTAACGCATATTGAGAAGGCAGAATACATGCCAAGAATGGTGAATGGGGCAGGCAATCGGGCTGCAGATCGTGCAACGAAAAGAAGAGCATACCAAATATTCCTGCGTATGTAAAAGGCAAAGAAATTATGAAATGGAGATAGGAAGCGGTGATTTGAAAAGATGGAAGCTCCCTCTAGATTTATTTGCATGCATCTCCGCTTTGTCGCCTGATAAATTATACATGAAGGATGCAAAGACAATAATTATGGGGCATTTTAGTGCAAAACAACGGGATGAGCACAGACGTCGCGTCGGAGGAGCGGACAACTCTGGCTAAGAAATTCTCCATGGGAAGATCTCTAGAGGGTGCTAAGAGCCGAGGAATCAGAGTGAATTATGATAATACAATGGAGGCTACTTAAGTATACGGTACGTGGTAGGAGGTCCAAGTTAGTCTCCACACTGAGCAACACACATTCAGTTCTTTTCAAAAAATGCCCTCAGGTAATGACGACTTTTGTCTCATTTGAATGTTTTTATGACCTTGCCTGCAGCTCCCCAACAAACACATAACGTACATTCTTAATGAAACGCCTGTCTCCCAGTGTGTGTGTGCGTGTGTGTCTAACAATATATATTCCTCCTTAGCGCCTTATAATCTTTACAAATATCTATTAAACCCTCATTGTCTGGATAGATGGGGAATGTCAGCACACATTTGGCATGCTCAGTGCATATTGTGTGTTTGTGTGTGCGCTTACGCGCGTGCATGCAAGGAAGTCATAAGGAGAGAGCGTTACAGAGAAGCTGCATAATCAATAAATGAGGGAAAAAGGGGTGGAAATGGGAGCAATTCAAATTGACAATCTAAGAAAAACAAAGGGATGACATCAAATCAAAACGCGCATTCAGCTGCACCAATGCGTACGTCTGCTCATGAGTCTTTCATCTCGTGTTCCACGGGGCTCGTTGCAAAGCTGGGACACGAGCAGCAAGTGATCGCAGCAGTACTGTTGTACCCTTACGCACAGCCACTTAACCCAGGCTAACTCTCTCACTCAGTGCACTCAATAGCCCGTCTGGCAAAAATGGAAAGCCCGCAACAGCATGCTGCTTAACATAAAAGCTATAAAAAGATGCAGAGCCTTGTTAATATTGTGCCCGTGGTCCATGTACTTATCCTCAACGGCTAACTGTGTGTGTGTGTGTCTGTGTGTCTGTGTGTCTGTGTCTGTGTCTGTGTGTGTGTGTGTGTGTGTGTGTGTGTGTGTGTGTGTGCGTGCGTGTGTGTGCGTGTGCGCACGTCTATGAGTATATATGATCCTTAGTGGCTAACTCGAGGCAATGCCTTAGTGCATAGCACCATCAGCTCTAAGGCAAATAGCGTTGCAGCTCTAACTGCTTCCTCATCCTAACATACACCCACGCACGCACACACACTGAAATGAAAGGTCAATTTCTTACCACACCACTGCTCTGGCCAAGAAACCTAAATTGATTGATTTGACTGCATTCGACTGCGGGCTGTGTGCAAGGAATTGAGGAAAAAGGAAAAAGAAGACTGACAGTCAGAGAACTACGAGAACTTGACGAATCAAGGGGGCAGATGGGAAGGGAAGAAAATATCATGCTGTAAGATCAACATGGGCCATAGCCTACCTGGAAATAGAGATTATCAGACAATATCCATGCCAGTATCTGCTATTATCACAATCGTGTGCGAACCTGGCATGGTTAACATGTGAGAGGAGAGGTGTGATTGGATCACTCTATTCTGGTCATGGTGTCGGAAGGGGGAGATTTGTGTGAACAGATGGTGTTTACCTAGTAGCAGGTTGGTTGGATCACCTAACCACCCCCGCTCGACCGACCATACCATTTTAGCACAGCCGACCATATAACACGCACGCACACGCACATCCGCGCACACACACAAACACATGCGCAGACAGACAGCCACCTAGCGACACGAAGAACAAAAATGGACCATTATGCATACCAGTCCTCTCATGTGAATGAGCGGTGATAACTCACCAAGCCGCTGTCGGGGAAAGGATGGAGATAAACGAGGGGTGACAAAATGCGAGAAAAGGAACGGCAAAGAGGAGTGGAAGAGAAGAGCAGAATGGGGCCATTGGTCTCTTTTTCTTGGTCTGTAGTTATGTAGGTCATGTTTTCCTTGGACTGGAGAGTATAGGAATTTGTAAATCTAACATAATAAGGCATTTGGCCTGCGGTGACGCCTCTGAAGATGGTCACCCTTGCTCATTTTCCGCGGCCCATTGCACAGCTAGCCAGACGCCACCAGGTGATCTGAGTAGCGAAAATGGAGTGAGACTGGATAAACACAATACTTGATTGATTTTCTTGTCAGAGGAGGAGAATATGAGAAAGTATTTAATGTATTCATAGTTCTACCGAGAGTCAATATACACAAAGAGCTTGTAATCTTCAAAGGACACAATTGTGGCTCCTGAATTTCAGAGGAAACCAGAAATGTGTGGCATTTCGTGTCCTCCTTTCGAGACTTCTTTTTGCTTTTCCTCGCCTCTTTTATGTAGGAGGCGGATAAGAGAGCTGAGGCAGAATGACAATACGCTTTCTCATAAATAATTTACCTGTCGCTTTGACCGAAACTGAGAAAAGGAAGAAAGGCAGAAAACCAAAATTGACCACTTCTACACCATTTGGGGATGTTTTCTTGATGACTGTGCATGTCCTATCAGTGTGCAACATGCACACTTTCACACACTCAGGCAAGCGGACGAAGATGGGCTTACAGCACAGTGAGGTCTGACAGCGCTCTCCACAGACCGGCTTGTGTTGCTAAAATAAGGCAGTATGGAAAGAGGTGAATTCCCCTTGAGTGGGGCGCAGTAGAGCACTAAAAGCTAAGTGGAGATGGAAAAAGCCTCTAGAACCAAGGCAGAGTGTGAGTGATGAAAGAGGAGGAGAGGAGGTGAAGAGGAGGGGGGCGCTGTGGGGGTGCTTGTTTTGGGAGCGTGCAGGGGCAGAGATGCATGCGAGTATATGCATTTTATGTCATAACAATCAATAACTACCTGTAAACAGCTAGTGTCAAGAGACACACAATTCTAATCAATAAAAGGCCAAGGACTGTTACACATTTTCTTTTTGTAAAATGTGATAATTTTTGTTTTTGTTTTTATACATTGTTAAATGACTGACAACCTCATATAAAATGTTTACAAGATAGTGTTAAAAGCATTCCACTGATTTGTTAAAACTGAATGCAGTAATTAACATTGTACCATTGACATATACAGTAATATTGATGCAGTTTCCAGGGGTATATTCACTAAAGGTCTTGCCTGTATAAATTATTTATTGTTGTGGTTGTAAAGCTTTTTTTGCCTTAGTTCCTTAAGGAAAAATATTACAAACATATGGCAAACTAGCACCCCAATAACAGGCATATTGTTAAACGTACAATATCGCTGCTGTTGACTGCACAAATGATGCTAATATTCTGGAGTTGGTGTGTTTGTGGTGAGTTAGGCTACTTTGTTACTTGCAGGAGCCTTGGAAAATGTAACTTAAAGTGGAAGTCAACTTTTTTTTTTCTTTACAATAATATTATCTATGCAGCCTGTTATTCAGATTAATATTGTGTTTGTGGCAATAACACCATATTTGCAAGTGTGCCGAACGACGAAGACAACCCAACACAATTTAATGGAATCTGGCCATTGCACTTTGATGTTTGCAGAAAGGTGCTGGATTACATACATGTATTTAGTATTTTGCTTGTCAAGTATCACTTGATTATCAATTTTCTTTGTGTTATTTCTATCATGTTGAATAACAGGCCTTGGAACTGACAAGTGAGGCTTTGTAGTATGTGTGCAGTTATGACTGGGCCATGCAGAAAAAAGTGAATCAGAGGAGTTATGCTTTGTGTTATGTGGAGGCTTTTATCTCCAGGCCGCTGTCTGCAGTCTTGCAGCCAGTCATTTTTTCCTGGCTGGCCATTCTAATGAAACCACAAGTCAGATGTTGGCACAACATGGATGCTATCCTTACTACGTTGCACTACCGCTGTTTCAATCTCACGGTCGGTGTGAATATGATGAGAGTGAGATATGGGTGCATGAGCACAAGGGGAAAAGCCATAAAAAAGGCTGTAAACAACTTTTGCCTGATCTCAGAGTCACACAGTTGTTGCTCCGGGAGCAGCAAGAGACCAAAGATAAGTGATAAGACGAGTTGGAGTGTGTCTGACGGGAAGCACTCCACATAGTGTTGTTTTTCTCTTTCCATCTGCAAACTCTTTTTCCCTGCAAGCCACCGTGTGTGTTTTAGTGGGTGAGCGACTGCCACAGTCCTATAGTCTCCCAAGAGAGCTTACTTCAAACAGACTTGAGAAGCACTGCCGAGGGTTCACTCACCGCCTGTATGTGTGTGTGCACGGTGCACACATTTGTATCCATAGCATGCCTGCAATTTACCTTTTTGGTTTCTCATTTGCTCTGCTCTCTCTTTTCATTCCGCTACATGCAGTGATTCTGATCAAAGAATTGCTGCAAAATATCACATTGCATTTATTCATCGTCTCAATGTCAGATATAATTACATAATTGTGTCTGTTAAGCAGTGGAAATTGTGCTCTCCCCCACCCCGCTCCTAAAAAAAGAAAAAAAGTTAACACTGATAATAAACAACACCCCTGATTGCTGCCGGGCGTGTGCATGTGCTGTCACCTCATATCAGTGCCTTTACATAGAACTACAGACTATTTTGCCTACTGATGTTTGTGCAACACAAGTCCTGGCGAGAAAAACCATCAGAGGCCTTCAGGGGATGTGTTGCTCTAAATTAAAAAGATATATTTGCATGTTCTCCCCGTGCCTGCATGGGTTTTCTCCGGGTACTCCGGTTTCCTGCCACATATAGCAAATATAAAAATTGCCAGTAGCACATCAGAAATGTGTTGTAGCACACGAGACAAAATGATTTGCCTTAACCATCTTTTCGATTCTTTCTCTCCAACCTCAGCCCCCCCTTTTCCTTTTATCTTGGCTGTCCTTGAGAAGCAACACGTGCCAGTTCAAGACCACTTTTGAGCTACATTTGGTCTTTGGTTTTTATTCACACTCTTAATTCAGACATTGCTCTAACAATAACAGTGTTGATATAGTAACAGGAGCAATGCAGCAATAATAATGGTGCCACAATCTATAATACAATGTAAAATAATATCTTTGAATTCGTATAAGATGCTTTGTTTATTGCTTATGGAGAAAAGAGAAGTTTGGTAATGTAGGATGATTTGTTTATTGATTTGTACTGTTCAAAATAGGCGCAATCAACTAAAAGTTAAAAATTAAAGAACTTCATAAATTTCTCAAGACAGATGATAATAATAATGATCATCTGTTGGCCATTTGTTTTTCTTGTAAATTAATGTTGGAAATATATTTTAATTCAGGCATCCATAAACACTTACAGGGTTGTCATCTATTAATGCAAATTTTATCTGGTCTTACTGCACTTAACAAGTAGTGACATATTTTATTAACAGCTATATTATTGTCTGTTTTTGTGTGCATTCCTGATCAATTAATAGAGGGTGTCGTTGCTCAGTAGCAATCTACGGCTAGCCTTCTCAACACAAATGGAACCCCACCTGAGCTGGCATTTGGCCAATGCCATCAATGCTGCATCAGGCTGAAAGCAAACTTGCGTACATGAACATGCACACTTTCAGACATTCATCAGGATGCATTAGTGGAACAAAGGCTGAGAGTCACAATGTGTGTCAATGGGAGAGCTCAAGACAGAGAACAGAGTACAAGCCCAACAGCCAAATAGTGTTCCCATGCAACATTGTTAATGTGATCAATGAAATCCTTTCACTGCTTCTTGTGGCTCATCTTGTTTCTTTGTTCCACTTTCCTTAACAGCAATGGTGTGAGCGCAGACACATTTCCAATATTACTTTGCAAGAACTTCTCATGTGTATGCTCTTGAAAACAGCACCTATTTTTGTCTTAAAAGTGTAACCGCAAGCTACCTTGAGTGAATTGAGGGGCAAGAGCCGCTATGTAGCACTGCTGTGATGCACCTCTCTACTGTCTGAGCCGCTTTCCTCAGCCTGTCCCTTGAAATTGGCCTCACATGAACGAGGTAGCAACAGCTAGTGAGGGAAACACTAGCTGGCGGCGTGGAATGACTCAGTCTAGGCAGGAGACAGGAAGGCTCTCCACCTTGTTTTATATTAATCACAAAGGCCCGAAGAGAATGTTTGCGAGAGGAGGAAGCGGGGAAGGTACCACAGAGAACAAAAGGGAGTTAAGGAAGTATTATGGAGTCAATGCTTAGGGGAGATGAAAATTAAAGACGAAAGGAGGTGTTAAGAAAGTGTGGAGGTGGCAGTAGCACCATCGATGGCAGCGGAAGGTTAGCTCATAAGAAGAAGGAACGTGCAATGCTTGGTTGGGTTTCAAGTTTACAAACAACAATGTGATGAGTCAATGACTCACTGCTGTCATCTCTAAACCCAGAAGGTATAATAAGTCTACATAGATGAACAATGGCACTTGGAAGACAAAAACTCCTTTCTAACACAAAGACTGGGATTAATTTTTCACTTGGGCATGACTGTAACTGTGACACTTTCATCCGTCACACAGTTAGCCGTAGCATGGATCGATCACCTGCGGTGTCAGTGGTGCATGGCTAACAAATGGGATCGTGCTGCATATTACTGTTGCGGTAATTGAGGATTTTGATGATTTCTGGCTTAGAGAAAAAATAAAGGGACAATGGAGATGATGAATGGATGTGTAAAACAGACTTTTTACATGTATTCTTGTCCAAAGAATTTAAATTAACGAGACAACGGAATGACAAGATGAATTTTTCATTGTCAGTCAGTCTATGTATGCATGCATGCGTGCATGCGTGCATGCATGTACGTATGTACGTACTATGTACGCATGCATGCATGTATGTATGCATGCATGTATGCATGTATGTATGTATGCATGAATGTATGAATGTATGTATGTATGTATGTATAGACCTACCTACCTACCTACCTACCTACCTACCTACCTACCTACCTACCTACCTACCTACCTACCTACCTACCTACCTACCTACCTACCTACCTACCTACCTACCTACCTACCTACCTACCTACCTACCTACCTACCTACCTACCTATCCACCCACCCACCCACCCATCTATCTATCGGTTTCTCCCTCTCTTTCTTCTTGTCTATCTATATCTTAAATTCATGATTCCAAACTTCTACACAAAAAGTGAATTTTCTAATCCAAACTCGCGCGCACGCGCACGCATGCGCACGCACGCACGCACGCACATTGATTTATTGACTACTGATGCTGCTTGAGTGAATTCATCCATCCATCCATTTTCTGAACCGCTTAGTCCCCACGGGGGTCGCGGGCGTGCTGGAGCCTATCCCAGCCGTCATCGGGCAGTAGGCGGGGGACACCCTGAATTGGTTGCCAGCCAATCGCAGGGCACACAGAGACAGACAACCAATCGCACTCACACTCACACCTAGGGACAATTTGGAGTCTTCAATCAGCCTACCAAGCATGTTTTTGGAATGTGGGAGGAAACCGGAGTGCCCGGAGAAAACCCACGCGGGCCCGGGGAGAACATGCAAACTCCACACAGGGAGGGCCGGAGGTGGAATCGAACCCGCACCCTCCTAACTGTGAGGCGTACGTGCTACCCAGTGCCCCACCGAGCCGTGAGTGAATTCAGTTAACCTTAATTTTTTTTGCATTTATAGAATACTATCAATGGAATACTAAACTGATCTACATTTATAACCCTAACCTTAATACAATACATTCTCTGCTCTTAAACAGTAAGAAAGACCAAGATTTGTTCACACTGCAGACAAATCCGATTTGCTTCATAAATCCGGAAGCTCTTCTATGATCTGATAGGCTTTACTGGGGTCCAGACATCAGCACTTTGTACAGATTGCATCGATTGCTGTAGTAGCAGCATAGGCTAGGTAAGTAAGTATGTTGGACACGCTTATTGCAAACACAAAAGTGTGAGCAGTAAAAAAAAAAAACAATGTGAATACTGTATCAAAGTCACACAAGCACTTGCAGTGACAGGTTGGAGCGCTCAATTTCTTTTCCGTATCACAAGTGCACAGCCAAAGAAGAGACTGACGCTACGAGCTATGCCAATACTGGAGGTCAGACTGGTGGTGGTGATTTCTCGTTCATGTCGTGCGTGTGTGTGTGTTTCACACAGAAAATGATGGAAACTCCCCAATAGGAATTCCAAATTGAATAATTGCAGAAATGACATTTCTAACCATCACTTAGAATACAAGCTGGCTATGAAAAAAGTAGCCGACTGGCCATTTTTATTAGTGGGATTAGGGCAAAAAAAGTTGGGGACGACGGAACAAGAATAGCTCCATCAGAAAAACTACCAAAAACCTAATAGCCTTCATCAATAAAAAAAAAATATTGTACAATGATATTTCATCACGAAGGAATAAACAAAGTATTTTTATTATTACAGGTAGTTTTACGACTACCTAAAAATTCCATGATGCTCTAAAAAATGCCCCTTGAGAGCTGTGGACAGCATCAGGATGTCAAAGCAATATGAGTGGATTAGTTTTTCGTGATCAAGGATGCCTCCCACTTCTATACCTGAGATGTTGCTTTTGATGATCTTGTGGGAAAACGTCAAATTTCGCTGAACCGAAGCCAATCAATCTCACTACGAGAAAGTCACCATTTAATTGACCGAGTGTGAATTAATTGAGAAACCCACTGTTAAAACGTTTAGCTATTTTTTTGCAGCGCCATAAAAGTGTGAATTTTTGAGGATGAGCGTTCACACGTTGGGAGTACAGAAAATGATTAGATGGTGTCAGCCGAGGATGGAGGGGTGCTTCGAGGCACTGGAGGAGTGGGATGTGTTATGGGATAGGTGACACACATGGCGGCGCCACATGCAGATGGCACACATGGATGAACAGCCAGCGTGCTGAAGCATGTAATCGGCCACCTCGCTGGACCCACTCCTCCAAATGCCCCCCCCCCCCCCCCCCTTGCATACACACTGACAAAAACAGTCAGCTTGCCAATTCTTCACTCACCAAGAATCACCACTGTGAAAATTTAAATCAACACACACCCATACCAAGAAACACCTCTATGACCTACCAATATGCCCCCCCCCCCCCACACACACACATACACACGCTGATGGAAAATACATCAGTAAACTTACGAGAAAATGAATTTTTAGGATTCAACGCAAAACTTTTTCACGTCAACAACACCCATCCTAACAAGTTCTAACAAGATTGTTTTTCTGGCAGGCTGCATTACCATCAGAGTGATGTCAAACCTCCCACTAGTGAAACCGATGAGAGACCGGACAGATTGGACATGCAAAAATGATGATCACCATTTCAACAACGCTCTCACACACCAGGTATACACATGAAACTGCCAGGCCGCATGTATTGTAGACAACTGTTCAGGTGCTGATGGGTCTGCACACAATAAAATGTGGTGTCTTCAGGAAGGACACAGGGGGGGCTGAAAGCAATCTTCCAGTTGACCTTGAGTGGGAAGGACAAAATGTGTGATGGAAGGAGGGAAAAAAGCCAGCACGAGCAAAAAGGAGTGAAATACATAATCTATCTCCAGCGGTGGCGTAAAGCAAATGCTTTTACGGTGATTGAGGACGAATCAACCTCAGAGGCCGGATAAACTGAAAGCACAGTGAAGCAAATTTTCCTCATGCAGAGCGCAACACCGAAATTAAAATAAGAAAAATAAAGAAAAAAAGGAGTTGAGAATGAGGGAGAAGAGGTGGGTGGAGAGGAAAGCAGTCAGTGAAAATGCCCAAGTAGGTGGAAGCCCAGACGGAGAGCGAGTGAACCAGACAGAGACAGATGGACGGAGTAAAGAGAGGCAAAGCCAGAGTGTACAAGAGAGCGAGCGGCCTTTGTAGATTACTTTAACTGTTCACTTTCGAATCAGCATTGCCTTTTAATGACTCACGACAAAATTCTCACACTGTGCGTGTGTCTGTGTGTGTGTATGACCCACACGTCTTATATCAGAGATTTTTTTTCTTTTTACCATCTGGTCCCACACATGCTAATTTGTTTGGCCGTGACACACACATTTCAATCGCTTTGCTATTCCTCCTCTCTAGGGCATTTTGCTTCCTAGACTCACCTTTCCCTTTTGTGTCCCAGCTTGCTCTGCGACATTGCTTTCCATCAAAGCAGCTGTTTCCTCATACATAGCCCTGATGTACGGACCTCCCACCTCCACCCATATTTATATTAATTATTCATATACTGTTTCTATACTGCTCATCCTCACGGTTGGTGCCTATTTCAGCTGACAGGTGAGAGGCGGGCTACACTGAAAAGGTCGGCAGTCAATCACAGCGCACATATAGACAATCAACTGTCAATAGTCACAATCATAACTATATGCTAGTTTTTTATATTCATTGACTAAAAGTTGCTAGGATGTTAAAACAAGTGTCTGAGACAGAGAGAGTGAGGGACGTGGAGAACGTGTGCGTGCTCAGTACCTTAGGATGCCATTAGGTGGGGCTGGTGCCTGGCAAAGAGCAGAGAGGAAAAGGGCAGGATGGACAATTGAAGGGAAGATTTTCCTATCTTTTCTCTATTGATATCATTAATTTAACTTGCTGAATCTGTTTTTCTTGTACATGTGCCTACGTTTTGTTCTTAATTGTGCTCCTGCTATATTGTGTTAAAAACAATTTTATGAATAAAATAACCTTGAACGACGTATCAATGTGCAGTTTAAAATTATCTGATGCTGAATTAAAAGACAAATTAATGTTCTGTGGAATTCCATGCAAAGGTTTTTGCTCCTTTCCACAAAGCTGCTTGAGACCTTTCCCAGCTTTGCGAGAACACACACACAGACACACACCTACGCAGCGGCATGGACAGATCGCATTGGCACTGAGCAAAAAAAGGAGGCTTTGCCGAGAGGAAGTGCAGGTGACCACAGATGGCACTCTGTCTGTGTCACTCTCTTTTTTCCTCTCTGTTTCTGTGCCACAGATGGACTCAATCACACCTATTTCCCTCTCACAAGGCCCTTGGACACACTCTCATTCAGCATCAGTATTTATCTATGTCTGTTTTGTTTAGTGTCACGAACGGTGCTGGTTGATCCATCTGTCTTCATCTACACAACAAGTAGAATGGGAGCATGAGTATAATTCAATTTATTTAATACATGTGACATTTGAGGTAACAAGTGAGGATGGGGGTAACTTGAAAGCCCAAAGGGCCACCCACTCTGCAAATCAGGAAGTCAACTACTGATCTGTCATCTGACTCCATAGAGCAACAAGTCAGCACCTTCCTAATTAGTCACCACGGATACCATAGGGACTCTTTGGTCTACCATACTAAGGCAGGAATTGTGTGTATATTTTTTTTAAATTAATGTTTGTCAAAAAGGCACCTATGTCTGATTTGCTGAGAGGGTTTGTGTTACACTGGTGAGAGCCTGAAGGAACGGTTTGACTGGCACGCTATCGCCTCGCACTCACATCACAATTGATCCAACTATATGACACACAATAGCTAGATATTTAAAAAATATCCCTCCCTACTATAGGGACCACTACACTAAACACAAAAAAATAAAAATCTTAAAGACACAAAAGCACAGTTCAAAATAAGCCAGAGAAAACTCAAAACCACAGACTAAGTCCATGCCATAATGTTTGATTAGTCTTGAATAAAAACGGCGAGTAACTGAAAGTAACCTTGAATGGATTATATTGCGGTGCACACATGCATCAATTAAATCAACAGAAAGAGGGGAACAAGAGCCCCACACTTTTCTTGCCATCAGCTGTCTGCCACTCACTATAATTACAATCAACTCAAAAGGTGATCACCACAAAGCTGGGGGGCACAAAAGTGCGCTCATACACACAGTTCAGTAACAGCAAATTAATGGCCAAAGCATACACACATGCACATGCAGTATAATGCCTACTCACGCTCAGATGCCAATCATAACTTAAAAGTTCACATCAAAGCCAAGTACGCTTAACACACACACGCACACACATTGTACATATGTTTACTCATACATTCTAATAGATGTACACAAGGCAAAGTTGAAAAAAAACGGTGGACAATTTGTAAAATCGAGGCTCTATTGTTACTGACAATATTGCCTGGGGACACCGTATGTAGCACGACCGCTGTATTGTGTCTGGGGGTCTTACCTGTCTCGTGAGAGAGGGTCTTTGTTCTTCCTGTGTTGCCTGAGTGATGCATCGCTCTGCACTTCTATCACTTTCTGATTAACCCTCTACACCCTTAAGTCCTCCACTCTGCTCCGCTCTCGTCAGAGAGCGCTTGTCTTCTTTCTCAATGTTTGTTGCGCTGCGTTTTTTCGCGCACTTTCAGTCCTTTGCAGTTCTTCTATTTTCGCTCCTTCCCGGGTGTTTTGAGGCAAGCTTTGAGAAGCTCAGTCCACTTGCTGGGTGCCAGAGCACTGTGCGAGACAGGCAGAAGGAAAAGGAGCTCTACACAAGCACACTTAAGCAGTTTGGGACAAGACACTAAAACACATGTGGAGGTGTTCCCCTGCGGAGACCAACGCTGCACACGGACATGCTTCAGGCAAAAAAGATGAGCACGGGGCTCTGTGCCGCTATCCCCTTTACCAGGAGACCACACGTCTTTTTGTCCTCCTCTTACTTGTCCTTACTCCTTTTCAAGCTCAATCCGTCACACATCAAGGTCAAGGCGGGCACGGGGGGACTAGATGGATGAGGAGACACTGGGAGCAGAAAAGAGAAAGCCTTTCAGCCTGTGGCAGGCAGAGCAGAAGAGAGGAAGCGATGTGGCTGCAGCTCCATCCTCCATCTGGTCACGGCTGAGACTGAGAACAGACTCCTCGCGCACACACTCCCCCTGTCTCTTTCCCTCCCTCTCCCTCTCTCTCTCGTTCTCTCTCTCTCTCCAATCTGGAGAGATGCAGAGGGAGAAAGAGTGACTGTGAGACCTAATGAGTGAGCCGAAGGGATGGGAAAAAGAGACGGGAGACAAAAACAAAGAAGTGTAGTTTTGAGAGAAGGTCGGGGAGGTGACAATGCAAGTGGCAGAATGTTACCACAAGAGTGTTTGCCGGAGACACCACAAAATGTGGACATTATTCGGGCAAATAACTAAGAATACAGGGAGAAAAGCCCCTGATCTTTAACTGCAGGAGAGGAACAATAATGAGGAAAAAAAATCAAACAGGAAGGAGGCCATAGGGCACCGCAGATATTAAGCCAATATTATGTCAGATCTCTCATGGGATGTACATACATTCTGAAAATGACCCAACATGATGGAGAATAAAAAATATCACTCAATGCAACCTCTAGAGACACCATAAACAGTGCAATAAAGTGGGAACAAATCAACCAGTCATCAATCTTTTTTGTCATGATGGGATGAAATACAATAAATTGACCCAATAAACATCACTTTATCTGAAGACAATCTAATAAAATAAAGAGCAACAGCAACACCTCATCATGCTTTCAAGGACTTGGGGTTCCCTTATTATCCAGCAGAGAGCAGCCATCTAGTCCTATTTGAACCAGCCATCTGGCAATTTTATTATAATAACTGTACGCTTGATAGAAAAAGGAATGTAACATAAGAGAGAATATTGAGAAACACTTTTCTTGGTCGGGGCTAATGCATTTTTGGAACTCCCTAAAAACATGTCAGTGTTTCAAGGCTTGTGACATTAATGTAGATAATGAACCATGAACAGAAAAAGAAGAATGACACAGACCTTTCAGTGGACAGTGATTGAAAGCAGAGAGAATAATAGTCAACCCACATTGAGCAGCGAGGCTACATCTGAAGAAAGCATTGAGTGTGCGCATGTACAGTTTAAGTGCTGGAACCATTGACAAATGCCAACCTCTGTGCCACAGCTGCAGAAGGGCATTGTTAGCCTCATTTTCCACCTCCTAATTTGGCATTCCCAGATATCATCATCTGCAGCACTCGGACGCATACCCACATAGGTGCTTTGTATGTGTCAGCACGTACGTTCATGTTCACACATACACATGTGGGGATCAAGACTACCATGCACACATACAGCTTTGCTCCCTCGGTATACACACTTGCGTACACAGGTGCCGAGACTAGATTTAAAGCAGAGGCGGGGCCAGGGGTGGGGAGGGTGTGGTGAGGGATTGCGGCTATGACTTCATCCCAATAAAACTGAGAGTGGCGCCCAGGTAGGCTCAGTAGGGGCACAGGGGGAGATGGCAGATTTTCAGATGAGGTTTACATCAATTTGTCATGATGAAAAACTCATCCGAGACAGAAACAAATTGCTTTCTTGACAACAACTTGTAATACTCTATCATATACACATGCGCACATTCACCCTCAAGAGCCCCCTGCACGGCACACGGATCCACATGCATGTCAGCAAACTGACTGATAGATTTTCATCATCAGGTTATTCATCATCACCTCCCTGTATCGTTCTGACCTTTTGTGTACCTGTGCACGGGCAAAAATTAGGCTCCTCCTCTCACTTTCTGCAATGACTCGTCAACGTATTGTTTTTACATTGAAAATCAGATGTATAAGGTGTTATCCACAGCTTTTATGGTTCTCTCGTCAGATCTACAGTTATTGAAAATATATTGTATTGTTTGAACACATTTACATTACAGCGCTTTCCTTTAAAATCGCTCATCCAGCTTGTATCCGGCTCCACTCACCCTTGATTCTTTGGACAAGTGGTAGAGAAATACACTTTCTCTATGGACAGATGGATTCTGTTGGTACTTGCTTGTCAAATTAGTTAATTACAGTTCAATTGTCATTTAATGTAAGTATGACTACAACGATTGCCATTTCTTTTACTATTTTTCGATAACATTCTCCAGTCTAGCCACCCCCAAAAATAATTTCCTCAATGATGCTTTTTCTTTTCTCGTGGTTGCCTTTTCTAACCCCCAATCTCTATGCGTTCCTCCCCTTCACCTGCCTCCTGAACTGAAACATGGAGGAGAAGGGAATGAAGGAAGATGGAGGGAGGGAGCGAAGGCGGGAGGAGGAGGTGGATAGATGGGGAGGGAAGGTGTTCTGTAAGGTGCCCCCTTGGGTTGAACATGGTCATTTGTCATCAGGCTGAAAGCTTAAGAAAAGACTAGTTAACCTTTACAGCCGATCCCCGTGAGACGCAGGAATAAACACAGCAAAGCAAAATGCCTCCTTCCACCGATGTATCAGCAAACACACGCACACCCGAGCGAGACCCTTATAGCAGGTTTTAAAATGCACAATCGATAGTGGTGAAAGCATTGCAGTAGGAGCCACCAGCACCCTTTACAACACGTCTCCCTCAAGAAAGCTTGGTTGTCTCCAAGGTCCTTTCCCTTCCCTACTTCATCCTCCCTCCTCCTCGTGATCCCCACACCCCAGCCAAAGTAATTAATCACCTTGTGCTAATGAGCTATTAACTAATAACAGACTGACATGCCTCTGCCTGCACGCGCACGTGTGTGTCTACGCAAGCATGAGCGAGTGTCACCAGGGCCACCCTCAACACACTCATGTGATTAATAAGGTTAAGCTCTTATTAGGCAGCGAGCACAAGAAGTAAACCCACAAGTCCCTTGTGCATGCATTAAAAATTACACCAAAATCTCACCTTACTTTCATCAGCATAACTGATGTTGGCTTCATATGGGACCTGAGTTAAGGAAAAACAAACTAGGTCATGGGAAAAGAAAAGAAAAACTCCATTGTGTCATACATTTCACCATACATTCTCATTACCGCACCAGCAAGCTGACGCTGTATAATAATCACATTTCGGCAACAAGAAAGGAACACTAAATTTATTCAGACTACTTTGTCAGCTCAACACAACTGAACTTATACAGCTCTACAAGTGCAACAAATTTGCACTCTTAGCACTTTCGTCAACAGTTTTCACTTAAACGTGTACTCTATAATTACACCTGAACCTCGCTTTTACACGCTTCGATTCCACGCGACTTTCTGTCTAACGCGATTTGGTCATGGACCCCAATTTTTTTCCGTCGTAAATACATTTTCAAGTAGTATTTTAAATGGATGATATAAGGACCGTAGGAACTAAATGACTACCGCGTGAACCTAAGCGCTAGTAATTTGATAAATTTCAGTGACCAATTGAAAGGCGTTTGAGAATAAGAAGTCGGGCTGTTTGATCTTTATTAATGCTTTATTGTTACGGATAGATATTATTGTTTTTAATTCGGAGAGGGGGAAGTTTGCAGAAGCACCTCATCTACACAGTCACGCACAAGTCAAAGAGTGTGGCCGGACACAGTAGTAGAACAAGTGGCTGCTATATTCTCTCTTCCATCCAATTCACATAGCATCAAAATGACTAACTCAGTCTGCCTGATATTGTCATCTGCGTATTCCTTCTCTTTTAATAAAATGTCAACAGACTTCGATGTGTGTGGGTGACGGACGGCAAACTGACCCCTTCTGCTGCTCAACAACATGCCTGACGTAAATGAACGTAATAAATGACCCCTTGGGCGGCCTAAAAACATGCTTTTCCAAAAAAACAACACTTTCTATTCAAAGCGCTTTCGGGGTTAACTCGATTCCCAAATTCTGGACCCCAAAGTCCATGTAAAATCGAAATTTTGGTGTATTTAGATTGACTCTTTCACTAAAAAAAAAATACTATCAAGAGAGCAATGCATTAATTTATACGGAGAAAGGAAAACTATTTAAACAATGGCCACTACCCTATGATTCATAGTTTGTCCTCCCTGACTTTCACAGTTGACTACAGTACCATGGACAGCAACACAAAATCAGCCTTTTTTTTTTCTTTTTTTAAAGAAGTGTCCCTAGGCCAATGCCCTTGCACTCACAGACTCAGACACACACACAACACGCACAAACCCAGGGACACAATTATTTACTTAAGAATTCTAAATAATAGTACTGCAACATTGCCAATGCGCCCAAACATTATGTGCAGTCTGTGTGCCATTACAAATATTCACTTCTCCATGTCTCTGACCCAAACACTGTGTCCCTCTGGAGAACTTTTGCACATATCGAGAATCATTTGCATTCTCCCGTTTCCCTCATTTTTTGTGTGTGTGTGTGCAGCTTCAGAAATGAACAGCTGTTTAATGGTCATAGCTCTTCAGAGACGGGACTTTGGAGACACATTGGGGGCTGGGGGCGAGCTTACTCAGTACACACACCTATGCATGCAAACACACTAACACACGCACACAAATCCATGGACTGAAGCAAACGACAGGTATAGCCTTGATCAGCTCTGTAAGCAAATTGTGACCATTGACCAGATGTTTTCCATCCCAACAGCGACATTGTAGCATTTCCACACTGCTTAATTATACTACAATAAAAAACCAAGACTGGCACATGCACTTAATAGCAGCCTATAAGAGAAAGAGTGAGGCATTTTAAAATATACTGATAGAATAAGGTATCAACAAAAGAAGCTTGAATACGAATGTAGCTGCCAGTTTCAAGTAGCTGATTGTGGCCTTAATTCTGCGCCAAGCTGGCTGATATCATTGACATCTTTGGGCTTTCTGAGCTAAACATGAATGGCACAGAAAGAGCAGTGGAGGGTTTGTTTAATACCTAATTTTAAAAGCAAAATGGGGGATTGAAGCTGGATTTTGAGGAGTACGGGGGGGTTGAGTGCTTCCTATAATTATAGGTGCTGCTCAAAATTTTACAATTTTGCTTATTTCTATTACACCACAAGTACATGTCAAAAAAGAAAGAAAAGGGATTAGCACAGTTGCAGCCACTTGACTGCCTGTCTCAAGCAAACAGCACACACTCATATACACACAGACACACACACACACACACAAACACAAATACAGATGCCCAATGAAAGGATTTGGCAAAATCACAAAGAGTAAGAGAAGTGTTATAGCCTCGTAGTGTGAAACGTGGAAACCATATGGATACTAATTTACCCAGCAGGGAAATGAATGATTTGTTATTTACATCATCTATCAAGCAGAACCCTGATGGCTATGGTAAAATTATAATTAGATAACATAATTATTGACAATATAACTATTAAGTAAGTATTATTTTTAAATGTGGAAGAGTGTGCAACATTAGCTTTAGTTTTATGGCACAGCGTCCAACAGTATCTCTGACATGAACTATACTGTAAAGTGACAATTGAGTAACATTCACAAGTAAATGACAAGAATGTATTTTGGAATAAAAACAGGAATAACCCATAATATTTATGATTTATTTATCCGTGTAGCTAATCGAAGACTGCATTTTCTAAATGAAAATTTTCTCTTCTGCTGCTGTATTTAGAGACATACTAACTGCAGCATCCCTTTATCACAGGAGGCACGCAGACAGACAGACAGACAGACAGACAGACAGGCAGGCAGGCAGGCAGGCAGGCAGGCAGGCAGGCAGGCAGGCAGGCAGGCAGGCAGGCAGGCAGGCAGGCAGGCAGGCACGCACGCACGCACGCACACACACACACACACACACACACACACACACACACATACACACACACACACACACGAAGGCTGAGTATCTTATTGCAAAAGATTAGATATGTATGTTCCTTGTCAGAATTCTCCTGCGCCCAATTGCTAATCGATCCCTTTTAAACTTTAAAAGATGATGTTCTTGTGACAAAATAAGAATATATTGATCCTTATTGAGCTTGACACAAAATTAGAATGGAGGTTTTCAAATTTCTTTGACTTTAAGAGTGTTTCTCTGTTGTTCTGTTGAAGCCAGATCCAGGCTGATTGAGACTACTAATGGTCACAACGTGGAAAAAAGGTGCTGCAATCAAATTTATTATCAGCAAATATCAACTCTCATCTTTTTACAAGCGGCCATCCCTGACCCAGCCAACACAAACAAAAAAGTTGACGTTAGCCCACACCCTACCGGGTGCCATACCAACAACTAACTATAGGAAGTAACAAATTAACAAATTGTCTTTATTACTATACTTCTCTTGTAATAATCCGCAATGTCTTGAGTCATTAATTTGAATCTATTTCTATTTTTTTCACCATTTTCTAGCCACTCCTCCCTACTTTAAGTTTATATGCTTCATATAACCTCTGGTCAGTAAGACAGAAATACCTCAGATACAATTCAGACAACAGTATGGTGCTGATAATGAGAAGCAGAGTTTGGAAGAATCAATAGGACAAGCAGGGGACATGGGAGCTCTAACATGGAGACAAATGACCTCCCAACATCACAGAATTGGTAAGCTTGTGGATAGACAAGTAAATAAAGGCCTGGATTGTCAGGATAAAGAAGGCCTGAGAAATGGTGAGCGAGACCAAACAGAAGAATTGATGGGCTTGTAATTTTGTATTTTCTGCCCTCTAAAGGAGATAAATCTGTCTATAGGGATTTTAATCAGACTCCAACAAAGACTGTACACACACGCATCACTGCAACAACCCTGTCACGGCTAAGTAAACAGCACAGTGCAAACAAATGAAAACCCTGCGCGGGTTGCTTCTCAACATGAAAGATACACAAATTCAAAGCCCAAGGAAAAGTGTTCTTTCGTAGCTAAACATCATTTTCAATAATTTGGAGTGACAAACCCAGAGATGCGTAAAAAGTGAATTCTGAGATTAGAATGCTTTTGTTTCACCAACTATGAACAAAGTAGAAGCTTTAAAGACACGCAAAAAAAAGAAAAACACAACCTGTGTGAATACAATTCAGCCGTGGAGAGAAGGGCTGCTCGCAACGGGGGTGCAAATTTGTGTGAGCTCATTGTCTGAATGAATTGTGCATGCTTCAAATAGTAATCTTTAGTCGATAAGTAATTTCAATGTGCAAGCCTTGTAGATCACACAACACTAATTCGTTCCAATTCGAGACGCTTGAATCCTCAATAAAACACAAAACTCACAAAAACATAACACAATAGTGGAATAAACTAGAACAATGGGGTGGGATGTTAAGTGAGAAGGGTGAAAAGGGGGCCACAAATGAGTTTGGAGGGTTCTGTCATTATGATACACGAGGAGAGCGGGGGCTCCCAAAAGGAGATGTGTAAAAATAGGATTGCACCTATCCCCCGACACTTTTCCTGTCTGCCTATTTATCCAATCACAGCTCTCTACTCCAACTCATCCCTCTCCTCCCACTCTCCTTTCACCCATGACTCTCGGGCTGTTCTCTCCTAGCTGTTGCCCTCCAATATTTTCTTCTAGTGTCCTTCCTACCACTTCTTACTCAGACTGGCAGGTTTCATTCCTTTTCACTTTTTGATACTGTATACATTGGACCGATGCAATATGAAAATAAATACTGTGATTTTCGGACTATAGACCGCTACTTTTAGCACAAGCTTTGAAGCCTGGGGCTTTTAGTCCGGTGCCGCTTATCTATGGATTTTTCATGATTTTTAAGATGATGTAAAAGGATTTGTTCTGGTAATACAGGTAATATAAATGCGGACATTTCATTTAAAAAACCTGTGGTTTATAATCTGGTCTAGTTTATATGTGGACAAAACTGTCACATATCTGCATCTTGAGCACCCTGGCCAGTTCTGTTTCCCTGTACACCACCAGTACTCTTCGATGATGCCACGCCCACAGTAATCAGCACCCATTGCCTGCAACCTGTAACCCACAAATTTACTCAATTACTTAAACCCCGCACGCCCATCACTCTTTGTCAGTTCGTCTAAATTGCTACCCCGTCTTGCTCGTTGAGTGCCTTCCCCGAACTGACTCCCGTTGTCCGACCCGTGTATGATTTCTGCCCGGCCGACCCGTTGTTCGACCATGAGTTCCGCCTACGCCCTACCTGCTTCTGTGTTTGCTCTGGTTCATTCTCTGCCCAGGTTCAATCTCCTGCCTGTCCCCGACCCTGCTTCGCCCATGTCAACCTTGCTGACGCAGTGCTGATGCATCTGCTCTGCTCGAGCTACCATGATCCACTTCCCCTTCCCCTCATTTCAATAAACAAGAGTGCTGTGATACATTTGGTTGTTCTGTCTGACCCATTACACAAAATAGGATTCTAATTTTAGCTGGTGAGGTTTATAGTCCGGAAATTACGGTATATGACTTTGCATTTTTTTTGTGGAAAAACACATGTTACACAGCAGCTACATTAGGTACTGTAAAAGCTCTACACATCACAATTAGATATTATATTAACAATGTTATTGTAGAGGTTTACAAGGTTTAGAACAATGCTTCATCATATGATAAAAGTGTATGTGATATTTGATTACTTTATTTCCAGATTATGAGATGACTATTATTCAGGAATACAACTATACAGACATGATTGTAAAATTGACAGAGACACAGAAAACTGAATATTTATGTCCTGTACAGTGCAGCTTTGGTTGTTTACATATTGCCGCGGCAAGTGAATATTACCGGGTAAGATTTTTGTGTGGTCTCACAGAATTTGCGACAACATTTATTTAAACAAATATTTAAAGTGAACATATTGTGGAAACTACTTTTTAATGGCTTGTCTCCCCGGAGTGCCTGCCCAGACCATCAAGTGTGAAATTAAACAATCAAGTACATAGTTTGTTATCTGCCTAGTTCCGAAAATGTGTCTGTGGGCAAGCCGTTGTGCACTTCTGTCCCACATTTAAATAACAGTGGTTCTCATTTTCATGATAACTGTAGCCCCTCACCAATTTTCTTATATGATATGATCAGCTAGGTTCGACGTGGATTGCACTGTCAATGCCATGCAAAAACAAACACATCACGCACAGGTGAGATGCCACAGCTATCATGCCAGAAAAACAAAAGGTAAGCAGAGCTGCATTAAGTTTTGTTGGTTGCACAGACTAGCGTCTCACAATTGGCACATATTGTACTTTGGCAAGTAAAATATACAGTAATTGTCTATTTGTGCCAACACCCACACCCTCACACAAACCACAGGTAGAAACTACTCAAGTAACAACGGTTTGGCTAAGCCCCCAGTTGTCATGGTAACGAAAGCAAGTCTCCCATTGACCCAAGCAGTACTTGAGTTCTATATAGGATGGACTATGTAGTAGGTCACAAAGAGACACAATATGTCTCTTTTAAACAGTGAACTATATTGTATTTACAACTAGAGTGTTTTATGATCAAAAGACCATTCAGTATCTCTCAAGTATTAAATGACCTCCCTCTTTTTGTTTCGAAAGAAAGAGAGTTGAGGAGTAAAATTTTTCAAAAGAGTCTTCATATGTCTCACTTTTTTCCTGATGCACAAAACCCCTATCTGTCTATTCCTCTGCTGCTCTCTGGAGAGGAAAAACAAACAACCGTCAGGGTCAGGCTTCCAGATGAATTCCAAATGACTTTGAAGGGCAGAAGGGCCAACCAACTTTCTCAAGAGAAAATGCTGTTTCATTACACACACGCACTAACATGAAAACTAGCAGCATTACATTAATGTAGTCCACTGGATGACCCACCACACAGAGAGCAGCTACTGTTTGAATCAATACCGAATTTTAAGTCAGGCGTCTGTCAAGGTGAAGCAGGTGAATGTGTGCAAAGCATATGTGCACAAAGCCATTTGATGAGTGTGGTGCCACAAATCTCAGCCAACAGATATGCACAGTGAAAAGAGCGCTGCAGAGAGTTTTCATGAAGTAAAAACATCAATTTATCACTCTATCCATAGCTCAATTTTCACCTAAACATTCAAGATGAGCAGATCAATCATTTTTTCATCATATCAATCATTGTCTGCGCTATTGTCTGAATCTCACTTAGGATCTGCCTCTTTTCATCCATCACAGGTAAAGGAGAGCTTTACTCAATGCAGTAAGCAAAGGTAAAGATTAAGTTACTCTAGTGATGCCGATACTGTGTAATGTGTACAACAACACTACAGCCTCTACATTCAGACACCAATGCTGTGGTTGAGCGTCAAAGCTGGCACAACTTGGTTTTCGTGCCAGTACAAGATTTGACTTGAGCGTGTTTGGGACACGTTCTGGGCGCATCTGACAATTTGGTGAAAGTAGACTCCACTTTACGCTTCCTGGAACCAG
This sequence comes from Syngnathus scovelli, assembly GCF_024217435.2. NCBI lineage: Eukaryota > Metazoa > Chordata > Actinopteri > Syngnathiformes > Syngnathidae > Syngnathus > Syngnathus scovelli. The sequence continues at coordinate 18,297,881 of NC_090847.1, forward strand.
GTGTAAGTTGTGAGGCAGGTGGTGTCTTGTCATTTTGTTGAATTTGATTGAGATACAGGCAGACAGCATTTTTTTTAATTTTGAGGAACAATTTTTTTCCAGTTTATCCCAGGGACCTGAAGCAAGGATTTTTAAACATTTAAAATATCACTATATAACAGGGAGTCAAATGTATGCTTTCAGCTGAAAAAAGAAAAAAAAATGTATTTCACTAATGGAGTTCTATTGAATAATTGGAAATTCAGATTCTTGGTTAGTAAAAGAGCTGTTTTAAGAAATCCACTTGCAGAACTGTGTGAACAAGTGGAGAATGACACTTTCTACTGTCAAGATGAGAGTATGAAAGTGGTTCAAAGGGTAAACTATATTTAAATGCTGATGAATGTTTCAATTCCAGTTGAAGTGTGGATATGTTTCACAAATTAAATCATAATCCGCAAGCAGAATTTTATCGACTTCACCTAGCTTGGGAAATAGGAGTTTTTCTTAGAGTCACACTTTCTAAATGATATTTAATTTATAATAATATAAATATAAATAATAATTTAATGATATTTATTTGGTGGCGAATATTAAACTAACTTAAGATGTCATACCATTGCAACAGATTTTTTTTTTTTTTTAAAATGGGGACAAAGTAAGGCTACTTGCCTTTTTGTCAAAACTAAAGTACAGGGGGCAGTGGGGCTCTGGCTATGTTTTCCTTTGACATCCAAATGACTAGCTATGGTTCTGGACTAAGCCAGCCAAAATGTGCACCTTCATGCCTCATGCAGTGATGACAAAGGGAGCTCAGAGTTGCCAGATAATTGCACCAGGCAGTGACCATTATTCGTCACGGTAATATGCTTCAAGTGTGCAACAACATTCTCACTCATCATTGGGGCATTTTTCCTCAATCAATTATGAGGGGAATGACGAGTTGGAGAGGTTAAAGCGTGAACACTGGACAACTGCACGTCTGCAGTTGCTGTTCAATCAAACACATTGCAAATCCTGCTTTTGCTAGTTTTCAACTTGTTTGAGCAAATATTTTAAGATTAGAACAACAGCAAACAAATAGCATATGTTGTACTTGTGACCATGGTAACAAACAAGACACAAAATCAACGGTAGCCATAATTAACATAGACCAAGCCTCCATAATGTTGTTACTAAGGCCCTTTTATTTAAGATCTATCTATCTATCTATCTATCTATCTATCTATCTATCTATCTATCTATCTATCTATCTATCTATCTATCTATCTATCTATCTATCTATCTATCTATCTATCTATCTATCTATTGTCAGGCAGGGGACAAGGCGAAGGACTCGGATGCAGAGTCGTATCTATCTGGGATTTATTCCAGCAAGCACTCAGAGCAAAAGTACAAAACAAAGCGCCTCTTGCGAGGGAAAACACGGGGCAAAAAGTACAAACAAAAGGCGTCGCACTGTGGCGAGTCAAAAGGCTAAAAGTACAAATCAAAACGCCTCTTTCGAGGGAAAACGTGTAGCAAAAAGTACCAACAAAAGGAGTCGCACTGGAACGAGACAAAAAGGCGCTGGAGACCCAGGCACAACCAAAAGCGTCGCTCGGCGGCGAGACAAAAAGGAGAGTTCTTTCAGAGAGTTCGGACATCAAGGAATCGCTGGTGGTCGGGACGAGGCTAGACACACTGGCACAAGACAAGGGGAAGACACGGACTAAATACACACAAACGGGCGGGGACACAGGTGATGACAATTAGTATCGATTACGCGGGTGCACACAATCGGGATCAGGGAAGACAAGACACCCAACACCGAGGAAGGAAACACGAACTGAAACGGAAGGAATGACAAAATAAAACCGGAAGTAAGGTTACGACAATTGACGAGACAAAAAAACTGAAAAAATAAACGCGACCGCATGACAGAACCCCCCCCCTAGGGCCGGATCCCAGACGGCCCAGGAGCCCCAGGGTGAGCCGCATAGAAGTCCTCAAAAAGTCCCGGGTCCAAAATATAACTAGGCGGCACCCATTGCCGCTCCTCCGGTCCATAACCCTCCCAGTCCACCAGGTACTGCCAGCCCCGGCCTCTTCTGCGCACATCCAATAGTTCTTTGACGGTGTAGGCCGTCCCACCGTCCACAGTCCGCGGAGGCGGAGGGGGCGCCGGATCCGGCACCAACGGGCTGTCCACCACCGGCTTGACCTTCCCAACGTGAAAGGTGGGGTGGACTGCAAGGGACCTGGGCAAGCGTAGACGCACCGCGGCCGGGTGCACGACCTTGGCGACGGGGAACGGACCCACGAAGCGAGGCGCCAGTTTCCTGGAGTCCCCCCGGTGGGGAAGATCCTTGGTGGATAGCCAGACACGTTGACCTCTCTGGTACACGGGCGCCGGACGTCTCCTCCGGTCAGCCATCCGCTTTACCCGGTCCCCCTGTCGGACCAGCGTGGCCCGAGCCGCCGACCAGACGCGATGACAGCGGCGCACCAAGGCGTGGGCCGAAGACACCGTCACCTCCGGCTCACTGTCAGGGAAGACAGGGGGCTGGTAGCCAAACACACACTTGAAGGGGGACATACCTGTAGCCGTGGTGGGCAGGGAGTTGTGGGCATACTCCACCCAGGAGAGGTTCTTGCTCCACGAGGAGGGGTTCTGGGAGACCAGGCAGCGGAGACTTGTCTCCAACTGTTGATTAATACGTTCAGTCTGTCCGTTTGCCTCCGGGTGATAGCCTGACGTGAGACTCACGGTTGCCCCTATGAGCTTGCAAAACTCCCGCCAAAACCTGGATACGAATTGGGGCCCTCTATCGGAAACTATGTCTTTCGGGAACCCATGAACCCGGAATATGTGGTCCATCATCACGGTGGCCGTTCGTTTAGCGGACGGGAGCTTGGGCAAGGCGATAAAATGAGCCATCTTTGAAAATCTATCCACCACTGTGAGTATGGTGGTTCGCCCATGCGAGGTCGGAAGCCCGGTGACGAAGTCCATAGATATCTCCGCCCACGGGCGCGAAGGAATGGGTAGGGGATGCAGCAACCCCATGCGGGCGCCGTGGGCGTTCTTATTCCGGGCGCAGACGGGACAGGCGGCAACGTATTCCTTGACGTCTGCCCTCATGGAGGGCCACCAGAATCGCTGCTGGATTACGAACAGCGTTCGGCGCATGCCCGGATGGCAGGAGAGTCTGGAGGTGTGAGCCCAATGGATGACTTGGGATCGTAATTGAGCAGGGACAAATAGTCGGTTCTCAGGGCAACCACTAGGGGGTGGTTCGTTACCATTGGCCTGCTGTACCCGGCCTTCGATAGGCCAGGTCACGGCTCTAACCAGGCAATGAGAAGGCAGGATAGTCTCAGGCTTCTTAATTTCTGGGTCCGAGTTGAAAACACGGGAGAGGGCGTCAGGCTTGGTGTTCTTGGTTCCCGGTCTGTAGGACAAAGTGAAGTTAAAACGATTGAAAAAAAGTGACCAGCGGGCTTGGCGTGAATTCAGTCTCTTAGCTGACTTAATGTATTCTAAATTTTTATGGTCTGTCCAGACCAAAAAAGGCTGCTGTGCTCCCTCTAACCAATGTCTCCATTCTTCTAATGCCAGCTTGACTGCCAACAGTTCGCGATCCCCCACGTCATAATTCTGTTCGGCGGGCGTCAGCCGTCGAGACAGGAACGCGCACGGATGGAGCTTGTTGTCGCTCTTGGCCCTCTGCGAAAGGATGGCACCTACTCCTTGATTGGAGGCGTCCACCTCCACCACAAACTGCCGCGACGGATCAGGGAGCGTGAGGATGGGAGCGGTGCTGAAACGGTTCTTTAGCTCCTGGAAGGCCGCCTCCGCCTCTGCTGACCAGCGGAAGGGGACTTTAGGAGACGTGAGCGCGTGCAAGGGAGCCGCTGTGGCACTGAAGCCCTTAATGAATCGCCGATAAAAATTGGCAAAGCCCAGGAATTGTTGCACCTTCTTACGTGAGTCAGGGGTAGGCCATTCCGTTACCGCGCTTACTTTCGCCGGGTCCATCTCTACTTTGCCCGGGGCTACGATGAAGCCGAGAAAAGAAACGGTGCTCTTGTGAAATTCACTTTTCTCGGCCTTTACGTATAGTTGGTGTTCCAGGAGTCGTTGCAACACCGTCTCGACGTGAACCCTATGGGTCTTCAGATCTGGGGAGTAAATCAAAATATCGTCCAAATATACGTACACAAACCGGTCCAAACAGTCTCTCAAAACATCGTTTATCATGGCCTGAAACACAGCGGGAGCATTGGTGAGGCCAAATGGCATGACGCGGTATTCAAAATGTCCTCGATGCGTGTTGAACCCTGTCTTCCATTCGTCCCCTTCCCGGATGCGCACCAGATGGTAGGCGTTGCGCAGATCTAACTTGGTGAACACCCGGGCTTGCTGTAATTGGTCGAACACGGTCGACATCAGTGGGAGCGGATACCGATTCTTGATGGTGATCTGATTGAGGGGACTATAATCAATGCAGGGACGTAGGGTGCCGTCCTTCTTGCCCACGAAAAAGAACCCCGCCCCCGCAGGCGACGACGACGGTCGAATCAGCCCTGCTTGCAAGGAGGAGTCTATATATTCATTCAAGGCTTGCTTCTCAGGTCCCGAGAGAGAATACAGCCTCCCCTTGGGTATCGTTGATCCCGGCAGCAGGTCAATGGCGCAATCATACGGACGGTGGGGAGGCAGAGAGGTAGCCTTGGCCTTGCTGAATACCTCGGCCCATTGGTGGTAACACGCAGGGACCCCGGTTAAGTCTGGGGTTGGCGCGTCTGGAGCGGAAGGCACAGGGCGCGGGTTAGACTTGATACAGGAATCATGACAGTCGGACCCCCATCCCGTTATTTCCCCTGATTCCCAGTCTATAGCGGGGTTGTGGCGTTGAAGCCATGGATACCCGAGAACGAGAGGGTTCATTGGTGAGGTCACGACATGTAGACGTATGTTCTCCTGGTGGAGGCCAATTGACAACGAGACTGGTTCGGTTATGTGAGTTATCTCAAAGAGTGCCTGTCCATTGAGTGCCTTAGCTTTCACGGGGGTGTTCAGTAGCTCAGTCTTTACCCCGCACCGGCGAGCAAATGCCCAGTCTATCAAGCTTTCGTCTGCTCCTGAGTCTATTAATACTTCGAGTTCTATCTCTCTTCCCGACTGGGTGATCCTGCCCTTGGGAAGCACTCGCCCCGGGGACAGAGCCGCCGAGAAGGCGCTTACCTTCAGGGTCCTCCTCACTGGACAGGAGAGAAGGAGGTGTCCGAGCTCGCCGCAGTAGTAGCATCTTCCCTCTCCGCCGCCGTAACTTCTCCTCCTCTGTTAACTTGGCTCTGCCCAACTGCATCGGTTCTGGCTCCTGGCGCTGCCGATCCCCGTACGGCCTGGAGTGGTGAGCGTCAGGGCCGGCTACTGGAACGAAGGCGGGAGCGTTGCTGCGTCGGTGCTTTCTCCACTCTTGCAGCCGGTTGTCAGTGCGGATAGCCAGAGCGATGAGGGCGTCGAGGTCGGTGGGAAGATCTAAGGGGATTAGCTGATCTTGGATGGGTCCTGACAGGCCCCGGAGGAAGATGTCATATAGTGCCGCCGCATTCCACCCGCTCGCCGCGGCCAGCGTGCGGAACCGGATGGCGTAGTCTCCGACGGTGTCTTGTCCCTGGTCTATCTGACAGAGTTGGCGAGCCTTGTCTCGGTCAGCGGAAATGGGATCGAACACCGTTCGCAGGGCCTGGATGAAAGCGGGGAGAGAGTGACAGGAGATGGAATCCCTGGCCCATTCCGCGGTGGCCCATGTGCGGGCCCTTCCCGTCAGGTAGGATACCATGTAGGCCACCTTGGAGCGCTCGGTGGGGAATTCTGCTGGGGAACTCTCAAAGTTCATCTCGCATTCTGTAATAAAAGCCCGGCTAAGGCCGGGTTCTCCGGAGTAGCGCTCTGGAGGAGCCAGTCTGGCACTGCCAGTCATGGGACCTCTTGCAAGGGAAGGAACGGGGGAAGCGACGGGTGTACTGGAGGTCGCTGCTGGTCCCGCGTTCAAGAGCGAGAGCACTTCCTGCATTTGCTGACCCAGCTTTGCTACTTGGGTGGCGACCGCTCCTCTGAAATTTTCTTGATTCCTAGCGAGTCCTCGGATCTCTTCTCCCAAGTCGCCCACCTCCCTCTGGTGCTGGGCGAGCAGTGAGGCATGGGAGCGCACTGTGGCGCACAGGTGCTCCGACTCTGCCGAGTCCATGTCTGGCCAGTGTGTACTGTCAGGCAGGGGACAAGGCGAAGGACTCGGATGCAGAGTCGTATCTATCTGGGATTTATTCCAGCAAGCACTCAGAGCAAAAGTACAAAACAAAGCGCCTCTTGCGAGGGAAAACACGGGGCAAAAAGTACAAACAAAAGGCGTCGCACTGTGGCGAGTCAAAAGGCTAAAAGTACAAATCAAAACGCCTCTTTCGAGGGAAAACGTGTAGCAAAAAGTACCAACAAAAGGAGTCGCACTGGAACGAGACAAAAAGGCGCTGGAGACCCAGGCACAACCAAAAGCGTCGCTCGGCGGCGAGACAAAAAGGAGAGTTCTTTCAGAGAGTTCGGACATCAAGGAATCGCTGGTGGTCGGGACGAGGCTAGACACACTGGCACAAGACAAGGGGAAGACACGGACTAAATACACACAAACGGGCGGGGACACAGGTGATGACAATTAGTATCGATTACGCGGGTGCACACAATCGGGATCAGGGAAGACAAGACACCCAACACCGAGGAAGGAAACACGAACTGAAACGGAAGGAATGACAAAATAAAACCGGAAGTAAGGTTACGACAATTGACGAGACAAAAAAACTGAAAAAATAAACGCGACCGCATGACATCTATCTATCTATCTATCTATCTATCTATCTATCTATCTATCTATCTATCTATCTATCTATCTATCTATCTATCTATCTATCGAGAAGCGGAACAGATAATGGATGGATAAGTCGTGGTTTTTGATTAGACATTACATCTGCAACATAGTGACGTTATTCACAGGTTTTTAAGTTCATCTATGAAAACGAGTTGCTAAATCTCACACACTGCAAGTTCAGTCGGTTGATGCCGCATCAATCAGTGTTTGGCGTTTAGTCTTTTCCAATTCTTTGATGTTGGCAAGTATGCTTGTGTGTGTGTGTGTGTGTGTGTGTGTGTGTGTGTGTGTGTGTGTGTGTGTGTGTGTGTGTGTGTGTGTGTGTGTGTGTGTGTGTGTGTGTGTGTGTGTGTGTGTGTGTGTGTGTGTGTGTGAGTTTGTGAGTTTGTGTGTACATGCTTGTCTGTGTTCAGCCTATGTGCACATGTAGAGAAAAAGAGGACAAGCATGTCCGCACAAGAGAAGGGCTAGATTCACCTCGAAGACATTTGCCGTGCAGGTGGGCAGGATGAGCCTGTGTGCCTGTGAACTGCCAGCCCTCTATCATCCTCCAAACACATGGGTTCTGTCATGAGTATTTGTGTGTCTTTCAGTTTTTTTTTTTTGTGTGGTTGTGTGTGTGTCTGTGTGTATGTGTCTGTGTGTTCTAAGAGGTAATGGCTCGGTTATGAGACACAGCCACAGATCGAGTTCCACTCCAAAGTTGTGGCTCAATGTGTGGGCCTGAGAACCCAAAATCGGATTTTGTTTTTAATCACATGACATAGATGAGGGGAAAGGGTGAACTTGGACACAGGTGTGTGGGTGAACTGGGAACTTTAGAAGAGTGAGTAATTTCTCAATTTTCATACCTCTCTCATCCCACAGAACCAATTTTTCAAAAGGTCCTTAACACACGGAGTCAAGAACACTCGGGGTAATGGTGAACTGGTGTGCGAATGTGTGTGTGCGTGCATGCGTGCGCGCATGTATGACAGTATGCCTAGATAGAAGACTGGGGCAAGTATCACATACATGCTGTTGTGATTTACTCAGTCAGGTCCAATCATTTAGTGGATAGTGACACAATTTTTTTAAATGTCAACCACACAGCAACAGAAGCTGCTTGTAGATCTTGCTTGTAAATTGTAGATCTGGGATATCAATTTATGATGAATCTAAATGACAAATGTAAAAAGTTCAACATTGTATTTCACCTTTTGCATGTGTAATTAAAATGTAACAGTTTAATTTTGCAAGGGGGAAAAAAAGTTAAATTTTACATATTTTTTTATGCTTGGTTATAGGATCTATTGCAAAGAAATATGAAACCACCTGTATCAGACGATGCTGTTCATGATGTTCATTCAGTTGTTTAATTTTGTAGAAAAAAAGCAGATCACAGAAATGACAAAACTAAAATAATTTGTAATGGTAACTTTCCAGGTTGAAGAAATAATCAAGAAAATGTGATAGTGAGTAATCATTTTGATTTTAGACCAAACAAAAGAGAAAAAATATGGAATCAGGCTATAAATTCTAAAACTATCACCTGAACCAGAATAGATTCGCTAAACAGTTTAAGTTTAACAGGAGTGATCACACGTTGGGGAATTGTTGCACCAAGTGAATTGAATTGAATCAAGGCTCCAAAACAAGAGCTCTCAAATGAAACAAATGACAGTCTTGTTAAATTTCATAAGGATGGTAAATTAACACACACTGTTATAAAAGATTTAGCTGTTCATAAGCAGCTGTGTCTTAAATCAGGACCAAGCTCAAACGACATGGGAAGGTTGTTAAAGGCAAGCATACTGGAAGACAAAGGATGACAGAGAAGCATTCGGACAGAAAACGTAAAGCACATGACGAAGAAATGGGAGGAAACTGATCATGGAGTGGATGAAATTCATATTCTGTGACGGATGATGAATCTGCATTGGGCAACGTGATGATGCTGGAATTATTTTTGGTGCAATATAATTTCTGAAGATGATTGCCTGATGAAAACATGCAAACTACCACAGTTGTTGATGATCTGGTGCTGCATGTCAGGCAAAGGTGATTGCTGTCATTTGATCTTCTATAAATGTCCCAAGTTTACCTTGACATTTTGGACACTTTTCTGAACTCATCAATTAAAAGGACAATATTGTATCTAGCCCATAGATCCAAAACTGTGAAAACATTCCCTTACGAAAGACACATAAGGTCAATGTCATAGTCCGTAAATAGTCTGGATCACAATTCAATTGAAAATATTGGGTGGAAGTTGAAGAGAATGGTCCATAAAGAGGCTCTAACCCGCAAAGCTGATCTGGCAAAATCAATCAAAGTGGGAGACTAATTGTTGAAGAGTAGGTCAGTGTTTATCAGTCATTCATTTGTTCGTTAATTAATTCGTTCCTTTGTTTGTTCGTTCGTTCGTTCGTTCCTTCCTTCGTTCCTTCGTTCCTTCGTTTATTCATTACTAATGTCCATGCCTGTGAGACAGCAAGCTTTTGTAAAGGTCATGTCAAAGAAAGGACTAGTGATGTGTTGAAGTCTTCTTTTGTTGGAATTTTTTTCTACGATTACAGATTTCTTTCCCCAGAACTGAGTGATTTCATTTTTTTTCTCTCTGATTGGTCTTAAGTAACTGTTACTGACTGCCACATTTTGCTTGGATTTTGTTTAGTGTTCCTTAAACCCCAAAAGTTGCCATTTGAAATGACTTCAGTTTTGTGCCATGTCTGGAATTTATATTTTCTTCTGCAAATATTAAACCACTGAATGTGATTTCATAATTTTGGCCAGGAGTTGCGCTATGAGCGACGATCACAATGCAGTGGAGCTTGGATATGAAAAACCTGGACAAGAAAATCTCTGACTGTTGGTTATTCAGTTGTGAAACATTTGTTGCTAGGCAGTGTTTCTAAGGAACCCTACTCTTTGATGCAGTGCCGTTGTACACTGCTGTAAACAGCACCCGCAACAATGACAAGTTAGATATAAGTATCTCTTTCTCTGGTCAGCTGTTTATACAAATACATAATTTAATGTTTCAAATTATTTTCAAAATGTTTTAAGGTTTTAATCACGTCACAACGGTATGCCTAACAATGTAGTAAGTGGGTGAATGTCGGGCCGTTTTTACTCTGATTGGTCGAGCCATAGCTTGTCTCCTCAGTTGACTATTAACAACACAAAATACAAAGAAATGAAGAGCAGATTGTCACTATGGCAACGGGCATGTTCTGAGGCAGCAGCCTAATAAAAGCTAGCCAAAAATAAAATATGAATAAATAAATACTGCTGCTACTGGAGTGATCATCACATAGAAAAATCACAGTTCATCACCGAAAAGCTAAAAAGTGGTGTGAAAGGGGAAAAGGTGACATGAAAGAAAAATCATCTGACATCTGAAATAAAACCCAAAAGAAAAACAATGAAATCCAAATTACACTGAGACATGCTGCAAAGATTGTGGGGCATTTTTTATACCGTCGGCCTGCTTTTGTCTCTCGGTGTCTGATCTCGTGCTATAGTTTTGAACCATTTGCTTTTGATGAGGCCGGATAATCAGTGTTGGGCAGTCGCGGGTTGGTTTACATGCTGTGCCATTACTACTTTAACTACATTTCTCAATAGCCTAGCTGTAATACCGCCCACAGAAACCGCCTTTCAGCAGTTCTAAACCTTACTACATTCATCTCTTTACTTTGACATCTCGTACTTATCCAACACTGACTGTGTATAAGAAGATGCCTAAAAATTCAAAGTGTCTAATAATGCAGCGGAGTGAGATGGACCACATCCAACGGCGGATACTAAGTAAGAGGAGTGGAAGGAAGCTCCTGTCAACATTCAAGAAAAGAAATCAAAGGATACTTCAGGTATTTAACTGAAGGTAACATGAAAACTATGGTTGTTGATTCATATAAATTCATATTTGATCACAAAAATAAATTTAATAGCAAAGGATAATCTACAATTCCATGATTTTTTTTAGGACTCACTGCTCAGTTGTGCACACAATTTACAATGCTGTGACTGCTTACTTTACAACGTTTGTATTGCAGTGGAATTAAGACATATGAGTAAACAAACACTTTAGAATGCGTGTACATTTATACATCAATAGTACAATTACAAAATTGTCTTTCATTTACAGAGGCTATGCCCAGCAGAAGTATAGCTTTGACATATGGAAGCTTTTTCTGTTATTTTAATGTCGTTCAACTTTAATACAGAAATGTATTAAGAGAAATATTTTAGGTAGCCTCAGTGTTGTTTATTTAATGCAAAATAACTAGGATCTTAGAAAATATCAAGTAGCTTGCATAACTGCAACTGCTGCAGTTGGGAAAAAAACATAGCTTGGAAGATGCGTGAGAATGCAAAGAAGTATTGTAGCATAAACCATAAAAATCCATTCCTTCAGTTTCGACTGCTAAGCCTGCTGCGAGGTCGCAGGTGAGCTGGAGCCTATTCGTCAGGATTACAAGTTAGTGGTGGAAAAAGCAATCAGCCATCCTCTTCTGCTTATAATGCCTGATCAATATCAATCAATTACTTAGATCACATACTATCCGTGGCAATCTCAGTGTCAACAGAATTAATTTCAGTGCTAAACAGTGAAACAATTTTAAACTATTGACCAGCAATCTGACTCATACTCAAATGCTGTGGTGTTTATTGTTCTTTTGCACTAGCGAATGTAATTTCCCCCCTCCTAAAATCAAATTTAATGTCGGTTAGTTGTTTTTTGGATTATTCATTACCAGCAAATTAAATGTTGATTTTTCTCTTTGTTTTTGCGTTTGTTTGTAAAAATGGGTTCTGTTAAAATCTCAATTGTCAGTGCATTTCATCTGATAAAAGATGTGTTTTATGCATGGTTTTCAGGAAGGGTAGAAGAAACTTTTTGTTGCTCATACCCATTAAGACGCCCTTGATTGGCTTATTGTAAAGATCAACTTTTAACCATATGCATTGTTATTGATTATGGCAACTTATTCTAGTCTGCCCTGAAATAGATACCGTTGCAAAGGATCACTGAAAAATAGGCTTGGGGAGACATGGACTGACCCATTGCTCCAATTGAAAGGTGATTGAGTTGAGCTATTGATTGCAATGATCTGGTAAAGGTGTGCTACTGGACAGTGGACAAAACATTTAGTGGCGCAAGAGGGAGTAATAAGCACCAAATGGGCCTCAACAGCCTAGTTGTAAAGTTGACTTGACCAGCAAACGGCAATAAATCTCAGTCTTTTATTTCAGATACTCATGATTAGTTAGCTCTGAGCATTAAACGTGTAATGTGACAGTTTTTAAAATCAGGGGCTAAAGACTGCAATTTGGATGTACTCATACATTCTCTTCCCTCATATTTGACTGCCTGCAAAACAAAGTCAAGCTATTAAAGCGAGTATTGAGTGGAGACAAAACGGTTTGAAGAATAATATTGACCTGAGTGCAGCCATTTTACTTTGCTTTTTTTCCCTGCTGTTTTTAAATTAGAATCCATTTCTTTGTTTGGCATCCACGCTGTGACTGAACAGCAAGGATGACTTCATGGATTTATGAGTGAAATGCCAACGGTCACCCAACGTCTGTTTGGTGGGACTATATTCTGCATTGTGGAATGGAAATCTAATACGCAAGGGTGACACACAAGAGGGAGCTGTACTGATAGTGTTCCAGTAAAGAAAGTGACCGGGTGGGTATTGCATGAGGGGCGGAATGTGGATGCTGTAAGTTCCAGTAAGTTTGTGCATCCCTCACATAACAATTACACGGATATATAGCGGAGATGACACCACAGACACTGTTTGTAACTTTTTTTTTAGCATGTAGCACAACAAGACTATCAAAAATATTGCAACATCTTTTAAAGGAAATCTTGAAAAAGAGCTAACATTAACGCTTAGAGTTACTGAGTCCAGTGTGGTGGCATAAATAAGTCACAGAAGTATAGCATTTGAAGAAAAGACCAACAGCAATAGCTGTACAGCATGAAACTGAGCAACCATCATTGCATAGGAGAAAATATGAGAGCGCTAGCGGACGTAGACTTCAGAATTGTGAGGCAAAGAACCAATTTTCAACTTCAAATAGAACTATTGTATATGTTTAAAAAAGGTTTTGAGGCATTTACTCAAGTGTTAGATCTCAAGGGTAGAAATGGTCGAAGGTTGACCTCTTTGGTGCTTGTACCGTTCTGGGAGCCATTTCGAACATTTTGTCCATTTATCAAGAATCTCAATCTGTAAGGTCGGAGACTGTACAAGAGAGCCTTCCTCAGAATGGTTTCATGTTTTTTTTAGGATAGATTAAGGCTTCAAGCCATCCAAACATGCTTTGCAAAAATGAAATACCCAAAATGTGTTGATGGGGACACCTGCTAGACTGGAGAATTAAGATTGAATGAGATCTCGCGTAACAGTCAAACCCTAACTGATTAATGCTTTAAGGGTTTGCTGTAGACCTTTGTCCAGATCACAATATTATGTATCAAGCAATGTCTCACGTCCTGCCTATTGCAAATAAACCAGGGACAGCACAGTAGAACCCTTGAGGCGATGCCAAGCCTCACGTCACCACACTGTATGGTGCCCAACAGCACTGGGCTCCATTCGAAGAGACAGCATGGGGCACAAATCGATATGGATTAAAACTCCGTGTGGAGCTACTTATTGACTCCTCTCTTATGCTGTCTGAAGTCAAATGTGTTCGACTATTATCATTGATTGCAAAATGTTAACCTTTTACAACACAGAGGAAAAGTGGAGTCCAGGAGGTAAACCAGTGTGAATTGAGGGCCATTACGAATTAAAAAAAAGAAAAAAAAAACATTCCCATCAGACCCACTTTGTGCCACCTGTGGGGCATATATATCAAGCTACTTAGAATGCTGCTCAGCTAGGAAGCGAGAATCTGAGTCGCATTCCACCTGCCACACCTCAACCGAGAGGCCTGGCGGTATAGGTCTCAATCCCCCTGGCAGCGCAAGACTCCCCAGAGCGCTCGGCAGGATTTCAGAGATAATCCAGGCGCTCGCACACAGTCACTGAATGTTAATCTGCAGCCATCGCTTTAACTGTACTGTTAAATCTCAATCGCACTCTCAATCATCCCTCCTCCTTATAACCGCCCACCCCCACCTCTTTAGCCATTACTCTCCTTCCGCTGGCTGAGTCTATTAAATTCTTGCCCACACCGCTTGATCCTCTGTCTATCACATCTTATTTTAACTCTAGCCTTTCTCTTCATCCTTGATTTTCTTCTTTCCATGCATTTCAGTTTTCACTTTTTTATTTATACGGTGGTCAACTCAATTCAAGAAAAAAGTTTAAAAGTTTATATATATATAGATAGATAGATAGATAGATAGATAGATAGATAGATAGATAGATAGATAGATAGATAGATAGATAGATAGATAGATAGATAGATAGATAGATAGATAGATAGATAGATAGATAGATAGATAGATAGATAGATAGATAGATAGATAGATAGATAGATAGATAGATAGATAGATAGATAGATAGATAGATAGTGCAGAACTAGTCAGTTGACCAAGAAGAGATCATATGAAATCCACATTTTTATTAATGAAGTGTGCTTCATAAATGAAATTCTAAAGAAAAAAGGTCAAACTTATCAGCAAACCAATTAGGCCAGATGCATTATTCAAAAAATGCAATACAAAAACATTCATCCATCATACGAACTGCTTATGCTCTCGAGGGTCGTGGGCGTGCTGGAGCCTATCACGGCTGTCTTTATGCAGTAGTTAAATAACACATAAAGCTGACTCGATACGGCAATTCAAAATTCAGGGATCTCTTGCATTAGTTGCACGTCTGCCTCACTCGACCTGGTGGTACTTCGGAAAGCTTGAATGAAGTGTGATGCTACTCAAAATGTTTCATTGGATTTGATGAGTTTTTTTAAGATCCAGTAAAAAACCCCTCGTCGACTACGGAGTGAACATCCAACCTTAATACTATACGATAGTTCCACCTTAAAAATGTGAATGTCTCTGTTTCTGTAGATAACAAACAACAAAATAAACAAATGAGAGTAATGTCACTACCCCAGAGGACATCTCACAGTCATTGTTTAAGAATAAATCTTTTCCCTTTATTTCATGTTTCAAATGAGTTGTTAGTTGTCTGAATGTATATTACTTTTTTGTTTGTTAAAAACAAATCATTTTGTTAAAATGCTGAAATAGGTGTGTTGATTAATCACTTTGCTTCGATTTGAACTTTGCACACTGCTCCACCCTAATAGATGATGCTTGATATTCTCTACAATGTTTAGGAATATGATGCAAGTAATGTTATAATTTGTGTGTTTGAGGAAGAAAATGAACCTAGAAGAACAGGATATTCTTTGATGGTGAATTAAAGTCAAGGTGTTAGATTTGGGGAGATGAAATGTTAGCATTTGTCTCGTGGCGCAGAAAAGAAGTGATGTGCCGCTTCAGCCTACTCACAGGGCCAAATTTAAAATGCTTGTCCATTGACTCGCAACATAATTAACTGTTGAACTGGCAGCCCTGGTATACATTTATATGTATAAATAATGGTAGGATGAAGTAAAAATAAAATGAAGAAAAAGAGGAGAATCAAGAAGAGAGAATGCAACTGAGACAAGCGAATGACTGAGAAGTCAGATGCATATAAATGTGCAATGGAAATGTTCTCTGATAAAGGAGCAAAGAGCTTAATTGACACTTGTGCGGCTATGTGTGTCCAGCACTTAAATCATACTAAAAATAGTTCATAGTGAGATAAAGCATGAAAACCATGCTACTACTTCTACTTACTCTTTAACACCAACTTAAATAACTATTTTGATGTGTTGTAGTGTATTTGTCAGAGTAGTTTTAATGCAATATCCTTTTACTTAATAAATTTAATAGCAAAGTCGCTGCAAGAGTAACAATGCCAATCATGTCCACCACTGCTAGTGAAATGAAATCTGAATGATCCACTTCTGTTTGATAACAAATATTTACTGCTGCCACCCAGAGCAACCTTGTTCCATCCACCGTCCCCCTGTTGACCCAAAAATAAACATGTGATATCCAAAGGGTATTTGCACCGGGAATCGACTGTGCTTCGTGCGCCCATGAAGCCAAGTTTTCAAAGTGAGTTATTGTAAGGGAATATGTTAGAAACTAGAGTCAGAAGAAACAGAACCCCACTGGCCTGACATTCGCTTTATGATAACCTTATACACTACAAAACAAACCAGCGGACTCATATGCTGTGCTGCTCCTGTTCTTCTCTCGCTCCGCCTGGTGAGCCTATTGTGCTGTTTCATGAGTATGAACAAAGAAAGTTAATTTAAAACCATGTCTTGTGTCTGAATTTGCTTTAACACAATATGTGTTATGTGATACATATTGTAAAGCTTTACTTAATTATTGTTTTAATTAGAGTGATATTGTCACAAATTGGCGCAGCTTTTTTTATTGAAGTAATTACTTGGAGGGCCGCTATTTACTTTTACTTGAGTCATATTATTTTAAAGTAAGAGTACGCTTGAATACAATATTTGGCTAGTTTAGCCGCCTCTAATCAGCCAACTGTAAAACAAACAGTCGTTCTACCATACTTTCTGATATGCACAAAACTTCCCTCAGTGAGGCATCAGAACAAAATGAAATGGCATAATGTTGCGTGTGCTGTAGCGATGTGAATTTCATGACGATTATAATATGAGCAATTATCATTTCCAACAAGGCTTTTCAATAGACTGGAGGATAATGTTGTATTCACATTTGGAGCCCAGATAAAAGCTATTACACACTGTGCAACAAGCTCTATTATCCAGGTACCAACTATATATAAACAGACAAAAGAGTCAATTACAGACGCACAACATCACAGGAAAGACAACCACATCATAAACAGATAAACCTGGACTTGGCTAGCTATTATAAGAGAGGCTATAAGCAGTCATGACTTACTGATCACATAGTCTCCAAATGGATCCTCATTCTCCCCATCATCTAGATATGCTGGAGGTGAAGAAATTGAGGAGGGGCAAAAAAGAAAAAGAAGAGAAAAAGAAACAAAAACATTAAGATGAATCAAGACAAAGGATGAAATGGCATAATTTACAATAATTACAACAAAATTGCAAATGAAGAAAACAAAGAATGCTCAACTAAAACCAAAACTGTGCACAATGTCTCTTTCATAAGGTGTCCTACAAAGGGGACAAAGCTGTGACCATTAAACTTCAGTATCTTTTTTAAGCACCATGCAAAGGTAAATATAATCATTCATAATTGACTGGAAAATTCTCCTTTTGCTTCTCTCGCTCTGTCACCTTCTCCGATATATCTGATGATGACACGAGAAGCCATTAAAGCCCACTAAATTTTCCATTACAGCTGCGGTGTAGTAGTCAGCCAGTTAAAAGTCCGGTGACAATGATATATCACTAGACCGGGGACTGCATTTACCTGGTGATTATCACGACTTCATGCTACCAATAAGACACAATAAAGTACTGAAATGTTTGACATTGACCACGTTCAAACTGTCTCTCGTCTGACTGTGCTTTTACCTTCATTGAATATTTATGTACCCTTTTCCTTTTTTTAATCTCGATTTAATTACCCACCACTAATATATTATAAACATTCACCCTCCTTTGTCTAAGTCAGAATTTCTGGCTGTGTTAGATGTCCCATGGTGAGCTGTCAATAGTATTTTTGCAAGGTGTTTAGAAAGCACATAAACTCAGAGTGAGATCAGTGAGCACTGAGGGACATACAGTAGAGCGTAAAAGTCACCATCATTCTGCTGACTCAATAAATTAGGAGCTCCCAACTTCCTCTAGCATTAACTTCTGGGGGAAAAGTGCAGCAAGAGTTTCGTGGCAAGGCTTTCTAAAGGCTCCTTGGTGATAGCCGTGTATGACCAAACTTAATGTCGAAGTTTGATGGAGTGGTGTAAAGTGTATTGCCACTGGACTGTGTGGCAGTCTGAACACATTGTGGGCAATTACTAGTGCTTGTGTGACTTTGTTGGATACCAGGAGACTATAACTTTGCTAACTCAAATTCCAACTGTAAGGATTTGTGAAAGAAGGCTGTGGTGTTGTTGTTTTTTTCTGATGTTGACCACAAAAATCATCCTTCAGCTTAGACATTTGCAACATTCATGTTCTTTTGTGGATTGACCTTTATTACATTGAAAGGATAAATACATTTGGTCTGAAGACTAAACTGTTGGTATAAACTGCAATCGAAAATCTGCATGTGGATTGACAAAAAAAAAAAAAAAATCTCCCTTTGCAACAGGACATAAAATATCAGAGGGCTGTTATGTTCCCATTGCGCAAATACAATGTAAATATTTCCACAGATTTTGAAAGCAAGGATGCAGATGCATTTTGGGACCAGCTTTCGTGATTAGTGTATACATAGGGCACATATGTACTAATACAACAATATTGGGTATTTACAAAAGGCTAATTGCAGTGTCCCTGTCAGTCACATAGAAGAAGTTTCCGTCGAGTTTAGATTTTGTCAGTATACAGGAACTTAATGCTCAATGGCGTGGCCAAGATCCCAAATAAGTGTGAAATTCTGTGTTCACTTAACTCAAAACATGTTTTAAATCTCAATGAGTTTTTAAGAACTGGTTAAAAAAAAAAAAGATCACTGCATATGCTGATGGTGAACGACATTTTCTAGCATCTAAAAAAAAAGGTGCAAATTGCATGTAATTGCTCACTCTGACAGATGACACGTGTTGCTAGCAATGTGTCAAAGTGGTGATGACAATCGTATTGGTTCTGCAGTAAATGACTCCTTATTGAGAATGTCTCCAATTGCATTACTGAACAGATGACATGTTGCAATCTTTTAGAACTGTAGGATTTCAAAGCAAAAAAACACCTCCTCCATTGCAGTTATGCACAGCTGTTCCATTGGCTCCTATTCCAAGACCTACGATCAGCCATCACAATTTATCTCAGGTTTGATCAATCATTATTAAATATATGTATATATGTTTTTTAATTTACTGTACTCCTTCCAGAATGTGCAAAATGAGGTGTGCTGTAATTTCAAGTGTTTGGCAGATGCAATCCTGGGCCCGCTCGATTTCTAAATCAGCTTCCACATTGGCTTTGCACCTGTTTTTGTATGAACAATAATTTTGTAAATCAGGCGCAAACCAGATAGGCTAGTCCAGCCTTTTATTAGTACTATCCTAGCCGCTAGGATTTGTAGTTGTAATAAATAATATTTTTCTAAATAAATAGTTAGTTTCCTCACACACAATTTTAAACAGCTATACTCACCAGAAATTATTTGCAACAAAAACCTTGCCCGAGGCTTTATGAATAAATCATTCAAAGCAGCACTATTAAACTTGTCGGTTCACGGTGAAGCTTGGTCATTTACAGCACCTACCGGGAAAAAAAAATATAAATATTTGTGCACAGCCAAACAGGAGCATGGCTAAGCCTTGTGATCAGTGTGCTGAGTACGGATCCTGACCACAGGAGATATACAGATCCTTGACATCACCTTAAAACCAACAAGCACACAGACATCCTGCATGCGTGTGTATGTCCGTTGACCTCACTTCTTGCAAAATATACGAGAAGTCCTTGAACCGTGTGTAGAACTATATGAAGGCACACACACATAAATGAGCAAGCGTGTGTGTGTTTGTGAAAGCAGGCTGTCACTGCTGTTCTTACATGCCATTCATCACAAGCTACTAATTCTGTTAGACCATTGTCAAGGCGTTCGCACCCCGCGTTGTTCTCTGAAAACTCATTCAGACGCTAATGCACCAACCTTTCCAGCACACATATACACATGCTGACTCACCCTTAGTACAACCCCCCACAGACACACTCAGGTAGAAACCCTAAGGGCAGAATGTTGGTTCCATCAATCCAACATTAGTGTGGCTTGAATTTGATAGCCACGTAGCACAATTTGATGGCCAGGTGTGCTACCGGTGAACAGATGGGTGGGTATCGGCTGAGGTTTAGTTCAGCTGAGTTTAACAAAAATCTTTTCAGCACACCTAAACACTGCAAGTCTTAGCTTGCCAGAAAGTAAGCACTGATGGGGAATCAGGTAACTAAGCATGTTAAGATGGAAGAGGGGTTAGACAGAAAGGCCAGACTAAATTTAGCGCCACCTTTTCATTCTCTAATTATGAGATTAATACATCCCGTCACACACGTCACAATGCTGGCCTATGATTTATTATCTTTTTGAGCA
This sequence comes from Syngnathus scovelli, assembly GCF_024217435.2. Classification (NCBI taxonomy): domain Eukaryota; kingdom Metazoa; phylum Chordata; class Actinopteri; order Syngnathiformes; family Syngnathidae; genus Syngnathus; species Syngnathus scovelli. The sequence goes on from NC_090847.1 coordinate 18,318,008, forward strand.
GATGGAAAGATAGAGCCAGAAAGGGAAGACAGAGAGAAATATTGTCTGAAGGCAGCTAATCAGCATGCGAGGTGTGATTAGGCTGGCCCAGCCCAAAGCGTATGTAGCCATAACGGGTGTCTTTGTTTGTAAACCCAGCTAGCAATAAACCAAGATTTATTAGTGTCAAGCAACTGGGTGGCATTGTGTGGCAGCTGGCACACTGACATTAGACCATCCAATTTAAAATTTCTAGGTAGTGTTTGATGGGAAGATTACAGAAGTGCAGTTATGTTGCATCTCCACATAATCCAATTCACACAATCGAGGGAGGCTGAAAGGATTGGGGAGTGGTATAGAGCGTATAGAGAAATGATATTGTCACGGTAAAATAAGAAATGGCAGGAAGACCTGCAGCAGCACCATATTTATTTATTTCAAACACATTTGCTGCAATCACCAAACAAAAGCCACTGATAATTAAAAGCTTAGTATCTGACTGTTTGCTTTTCTAATTAGAGGACAGGGATTGCACAGCTTAATCAGCTGTATTAAGTTAAAAAAAGACCACTGGAAACACTGGCAATAATTGTCTGACTTCACAGTGGATGAATAGAGCAAAGCATTTAATTATGTCTAGTAACAACATCAGCCACCCACCCCAACATCTCTCTATCTACAATAATTTATTGAGTATGCATGTGCGTGCATGCGTGCACGCGTGTGTGTGTGTACAGCAAAACCTAAATGACTGAATGTATTTTCTGGCCACTTGCATGTTATTCACTCTGTTTGCACTTTGTCATGGGTTGACTATTGTATCTGTATTTATACCAAGGTTATGAATATTACGATAATGTTTTTTTCCACCAGGTTTTTATACTTGTCGAGGGAACATCTGCCTAGGGACAACAGATGGAAATTAGCCTATGGCTACAATCTGGTTTGTGCACGTCTGTATTTGGCATATGACGTTCATTACCTTGATGTGTCCCTTCAAATAAATACATTTAATACAACTGAATTGAACACTCCACATTACCACATTACCCTCCCAATAAATCACCCATCAAAATCTGTTTCTTCATATTTACATTACCACATTACCCTACCAATAAATCGCCCATCAAAAGCAGTTTTTTAATTGTACTCATGTATGATATAATATATTTGGTGGTTGTTAATCAGATCCTTCAACTCTTGACCATAGTATGGGGCTGGAACTGATCACTGCATTCAAGGATTCAATAACAAAGTTTTTTTTTTTTTTTTTTTAAAGATGTGCAACTATAAAGAAATACACCCGTAAAACTGCTCAGTTAAAAATTGGACCGATCCAATTTTACAAAAAAAAAAAAAGGTTGTTTTGTGAACGTCAGGATGTTTTTTTAAGACAGCATTTTTAAGGTACATTTAGATGGAACGTTGTCACACATTAAACTGGAAGCTTTGTTTCATCCTTCAGCTGCATACAGGTGATAGTGGGACTTTTACATAATAATTGCAGGTATATTTATCTTGTATGGCTTGTTGCCCCTTGATATAAGAAGTATGCACAGCCCTACCTGTTCAAATGCCATAAAATAATTCTAGAACTTTTTTCACCATTAATTTGGCCTAAAACCTTTAGAACTTAATTAAAAAGCAAACAGCTTTTTGGGACTGGAAGTAGAATTTAATGAGTGAAACAGTGTAGTTGCACAAGTGTGCACACCCTCTTACATCTACGTTCAGAATCAATAAAACTCACATGAGCTCAAGTGCCATCAATGAAATCTAAACAAACAAATTCCCGCCACCTTGTCAAATGGCCTAGGTCCTGCTGAAGAAAAATAACCCCAGATTATGATGCTACTACTCCCATGTTGTATTGTAGCCATGGTGTTCTTTTTGATGATGAGCATTGTTGCGTTTGCGCCAAAGATACCTTTCGGAATTATGTCCAAAAGGTTCAACCTTGGTTTCAATGGACCACAATTAGATCGTAGCTGGAAAAGAAACGTGTCATTTAAAATGAATGGTGTTGGCAGATTGTGTGAAACCCTTGCGATTGCACCGAACTCAACCCTTGCAATAGCACCGAGCTCGGTGGATAACCGCCAGAGGAAGAAAGACGAGGAGGACTGGCAGCTCTGTTGACACTACTCACTGCAACTACTACTGCTATTGCGTGCAGGGGATCACTTTATTAATCACGCCCACTTAATTAACTTAGGTGTCTTCACTTAACACAGGCGTCTTCACTTAGACGATCAAGCAACATTTTCTTTCGTACCAAGAAATAATGAATAGGATTAATCGAAACATAAAATAGAAACAATATATAATTGAGAGCATAATTCAACAAACGGGAAAAAAATTAACTAATTTTAACATGAGTGAACACAGTATTTTTGTTTGGTAAGTTATATTGATTTATCTAATACCAGTATATTCCTTAACTTCTGCATTCAGTCATTTTGCTGGAAAATCTTTCCCTGCTGACAGAAAGCAATGCTGAACTTGAATTACAGTACAATCCAGTCTTTTGTTTTATGAAAGAAAAATATGGATGGACGGTACACAAGCACAAAGCAGTGGACTGTGGAGTACAGCTGTAAAATCTACCCTGGGCGTCAGGTGTAAATCAATGTCAAAGCTGGGCCTTATTTCATCTAATGCGTGTTTTAATCATTTCTCCTCCTGATCAATGCTGTTTGAATGAGGCCATCATGCGCAACGGTGGAAATTTACAAGCTCCCCTTTCTCTCGCTTGTGTTTCCAGACGGACATTTTATGAGGCAGTGCAGAGTACGACGGTAAATCTCTTGCTCCACTTTGGCAAAATGAAATCTCCTGATGCTGCTCTTCACACCCGTATTTGTTTGTCTCACTATGATGCTTCCACAAATTGAACGTCTATCAGCTCTGCCAACTCAACGTTCTACTCGCTTTATTTTAATAGTGTCTGGGAGGTGCTATAAAAGTGAAGTGTCTCGATCCAATAAGTGGAACGAAGGAAAACTTTGGAATCTTTGACCTGCATTTAGGCAACTCATTTAAAAACCTTTATGTGCTTGCCCATGATTGAAGTAAGGAAATTCAACACTCCAAACATCATGTTGTTCTTATCAGCAATATTAATACTGCTTATAATAATAATAATTAACATTACCACAACTACTAGTACTTCAATTTATAATTATAGCATTTATAATCAGAATTAATAAAATCACTAAAAACTGAACTAAGAAATTTCATTGTCACACGCGTTTCGTGTTTCGCCCCTTTGTGAGGAATAGAAAAAAACGTTCTGGATAAATAAAGAGTACATAAAACCAATGGCGTTTACCATTATTTTAGTTTTATGTAGCACAGTGCTTTTTCCTAATTTTACTCAGCCGATGTCACTGTCTTATACATTTAAAAATCAAGCTTGATACATGACAAGATCGAAATGTTTAGTATTCAATTTTGCATTTCGAGATACTTTCATAGTGCATAGTGTGCATAGTGAACACAGTAGTTTTTGGTTCAAATTTAAAATACTACACTAAACCTTTTCAGCTTTTCAGGCCACGGATCACCTTCAATTTAAGTTGTAAATATGTCAGCAGTGCCGATACAAGGTGCAAAGTTTAATCAAAATTGAATGTACTGCCAATTTACAACTTAATTGTCTTCACTTTTATTTGGACATACCTTAAAGAACTTGCACTAATGATGCTTATAACAGTGCAACTGTTTGCTGGTTTGGCATGCGATTTACACATGATTAGTTATTACTGCAACTGCTATCGATGACTAGTCGACTGGCAAAACAATAGTTTGTAGCAGCCCCAGGTGTAAGTTGCCATTGCATAGCCCACTTGGATTGGATTAGTGCTCAGCATTTAGCTATATGTCATTCATGTAACATGCATAAAATGTGCCAGGGAATGCAGAAAATGAAACTTGAATTAGAAATGTGTTTGTGAATGTGTGCGTGCTTGTGGATTTGTTGGCGTGTGTGTAGGGTGGCGGGGCACCCCAGGTAAAACTGTTTCGACCTGCCACTGCTTAACAGTATTCGAAGGCCTGACAAGGCTCAGCATGTGTACTTGTCAAATGTTGAATATTTAATCAAATAAACCTTGCACAGTGTCACGATGAAAAGCCAGTTTGAACAATGGAGACATCATTTCTACAGCTTCTATATCTACTTGCCGAAAGAACTTGCTCACCATTTCTTAGTTTGTTTGGAGAGGATTGAGCTGTATGATTTTTGGTTTCAGAAAGACAAAGACCATCTTCCCATATTGAAGGTATTCTAACAATACTATTTCTGAATGTTTGCATGTGTGGGAGACATTAACTGTATGAAGAATAAAACCTGTCTCGATAACAAATTAAAGAGTGTGATCCAGAAGACAGAAATGAGATATCAGTCAAGTGTCGGTCAGGCGCCTTTGCCAGTCTCAACACAATTAACACCAATATACTGTATATCTACTGTTAAGAGGAAGAAAGAAATTAAATGGTTTTGAGAACTTTGGGCAGGTTTTATATAGGAAGTGATTCATAGTGTACTATGTAGAAATGGGTAACTGTGTTTTTTTGTGGGTGTGTGTTTGCATAATGCAATAGTGGCTGTTTGAGACTTTCAGTGCTCGATTTTGTTCGACACAAATGCCAAATTTGTTGACTTTGTTATCTATAGTCGGGTGTTCTGCAAATACAAAAGACTGGCAGAAGTACAAACACAAATAGTTATTTACCTAATAATTGTCATTATTTCTATTTTAGTACCCGAGAGCTACAGTAGTGCACAGTTGCACCAATGCGCATTCAGACGCACGAAGAAACCCGCCTTGAGGGGCAACCTAGACCTTTAAACTGACACCTGTCAGTCATGCCAGCATGCCGAACTGACGGTAGCTGGTGCGACACACAGCGTGAGACAAAAGAAGACAGAGGAACTAGCTTGAAAGATGAAAAAGGAAGGTGGGGAGGGGATGAAGAGGCAAAGAGGAAGCAAGACTTTGGAAGCTTATTAGAGATGCTGAGAGATGAGAGAAGTGCAGTTTGGCGTTTTGGCATATCACCATCGTTTTGATTTGTTAGCATGTGTTTATGATGTTTCTCTGTCTGCCTCAGTCAATATCTATTATTAGATTGTCAGATCATCCCCCTGCAATTTTGACACTCTTGTAGCTCCTGCTTCACACATACCCACACGTACCTGTAGCCAGGGAAAACGAAACACACAAATAGTCATTATTTAGGCCCGCGGGAGTCGAATCGTACTTCTGAGCGCTTTGAGGTGCCATCAGTGTCAGATGTTATGTTTGGACCAAGATGCAGGAGCAGAGGTGGGGTGTTTCTCATTTCTCAAAGCAACTAAGTAGCTTAGGAAGTGGCTTTATCAGACAGACTCATGCACATACCGCTCACTTTTATCTGGCTTCTCTGCCTCTGATCTCTTCAATACTCAGACCCAAAGCTTGGCGCTACTGGACCTGAGTAGCATAAACGTTTAAAAATGTAAGCTTTTTTTTTCCAATCAGACACCCACGTGCATTTTTTTTCAACACTCATTTGCCAAGCGAAATTGTGTTTAAGGAATAATTCATGTTCCCAACCAATTGCCATTAGAATGACTTGAATTGACATTTTGCTATTTCCCCCTCTGGCTTAATGTCACTGTGATTTCCTGAATAAAAAAAAATTACCCTTACTCTTAATTTGCCAAATAAAAATAAAATAAAAAATGCGGAGGCTGCTCTGCTCTCAGCTATGTTGTGGCTTGACTGCGCAGAAGAGATTGTGAGCACATACATGTATGTACTTCTCCTTTTTCCCTTTTTTCAATTTACCTGAATGTTTGATTATCGAGCAATGAATATTGATTGAGTACTATTTAGTACATCTGTATCAGAATGCATCTAAGAATCAATTATTAATTAAATAAATCAAGAATTAATTTATTTTCCCTCATCCCTACTTACGAGAAAAAACAGATTTCAGCACAACAAAAACACACTCTCATCATAAGACTAGCAGATGATAGCTCCAATTTAGTGCAATTTTAAAACTTTAATTTTAAAAAGCCTCAAATGGTTTACTGAGGGAGACTGTGGGTGTCTGCAGCAGATATTGTGGTTGTGAGATTAGTTTGGTAATTAACCACAAACCAATTATCAGACATTGGGATGAGAGGTGCATCTCAGGTAAGGTGTTTCACAGTGTGTTTAATGGATATTGAGGAGTTTGATCAGTTGACAAAAGTCTCAGATTTCGAGGCCCAATAGTCAGACGGATGTTTAAGCACATCTGTTCAGGCGGCTGATGAAAATGTAATTAATTAGTTTGGTGTTTGTTTCTTCAATCCACTTTTCATTAACCTCTATTGACACATCTGAGAATCTCACGTGGCGGTTTATGACTACTTCAGGATTAACAAGGAAATTGGATCCTTGTAATAAACAAAGTTGTTGTAGGACGGCGATTCCCCTCTGGGAACCTTTCAAACTTGCACTGCTGAGAGAAAAAAACACTTCAAAACGATCATGTTTAATTCTCTTCGAAAAATACAAAATTATGTTTTGGCTCACTAAAATGAGTGGTGAGATTTCAGCAAATCTGAACGTGATGAAGAAGGGTAATGCAACAAAAATAGACTCAACCAACAAATCCAACCTACGTACATTCATATCTTACAGAGGCTGTACTTGATAAAAGGCAACATAAAGATTTTAAAAAAACCTCAGCGACTGTGTACACAGTTTCCCCATTACGGCAAATTCAATCCATCAAATATCACCCCCACACTTACACTGCTTTACATCAAAACCTGAAAATGCCAACCAACCCATAGTCTGATATCACATTTGAGATTGTGACAATGCAAGACATGTTTGTTGTCGTGTGACGGATCAGGGCTTGAAAGGTAGAGCGGCAATGTTTGAATAGGTATTATAACATGTTTCAGTATGTCACTCACTAGATACCCACGGTTCATGGGGTATTGCTAAATCACACCATGTAGCAACATGATGCCTTGTGTGTAGGAAAAAAAAGAGGTTTTGTTGCAAAGCTAGCAGACCTGTGAAATTCAGGTCAAATTAGATTATAGCAGAAGCTTGATAAAAAACAAAAAACAAACTATAGTCACTGCAATCTTTTGCACAGCAGTATGCAAACTGTTGAGGCCACATCGAAGCATAGTTGCCTATTATGCTACGGCAGTCATGTTTGATAACGTTTATCAAAATATTCCACCTGCAGTATTAAACAAAAAAAAGGTTATAGATTTTGACAAAGTATTGTAGGGGGTAGTGCATATGTTAAGAATGAAATGTTTTGGTTTGGTAAGGATCTGGATAAATGTGCATTAACAGAAATTGATTTATTCTTATTTACACAATATGGCATCAATGAAGCAGTCCAAAGAGCCTTACCCACGTTCCAATTTGTTTTCTCTTTGTTCATACTAGTTAATATGGTCAGTGAAAAAATACTAAATTAGCAAATCCAATCGGTCCCGACAAGTATGCAAAGTACAGTAGTTAAAGAATAAATTGTGCGATGCAGTGCAGTTCAACATCATACGAACCAATAATAAACAAGTTAAACCAATAAATACAGGGTTGTTATCATTGTCATTGTAGAATTGTTGGTCAAGTACTGCTACTAAATCACATTGGAGTGTCTTTGCTGAACCTTATCAAGCGTTTAAGTGTAGTTTACACTATGTACATAATGATGTTTGTCTTGTTCTGTTAGTGTCAGTCTACTGGGACAACTATTTAAAAGGTTTGGTATAATTAATTTAAGTATTATTTAAGTGTTCTCAGATCAGGGTCTTCATACATAGGACTGTGTCTGCATGTTATTTTGACAACCCATCGAGGAGCCCTACCAGATTCGTCTTCAGACTTGTTGTCATTCTCAGAGTCGGTGAGGGTCAGAGCAGAGTTCTCGTGGCTGGACACTCCGGAGCTGCGACGGGACTTCACCCTTCCTCCTCCAGTCCAAAGTTGGATGGCTCTGTCTGGGGACAGGGGCCCATCTGGATCAGAGTCTGCGTCGGAGCCGGCGCTGAGGGAATAGCCCCTTTGGAGCAGGCCCAGTTCAGGACAGTAGGGGACAGCGGCGGGATGAGGAGCGGGTGTTTGATCGCACACTCCCAGTTCAGCCAGGTTAAAGTTCCCCCCTACGATTGAGATGTAGCAGTTACACAGGTGAAGTGAAGGAATGAGGGGGGTAACCGCAGTGAACATGGTAAATGGAGCCATTTACACAAGTGCTTACACAAACAAACAGGCCAACTGGCATACAAATCTACAATCACACGCAGAGAGGCAAACTAATTTCTAAAACTATGGAAGAGGTGGCTGTTGTTGATGCACTCAGGAGAAAAAAGATGACACAGCATGAATGAGCCACACACTACAAAGAGCTGCTGGAAGGAATTCTGTACGTGCTGATCTGCAGCCTTGTTGTGAACTCCTTAAAAAGTGTTGGTCCTTCACTTTATGTCTTCTCATTTGCACTTAAAAGATGTTGATCAAAGTGTCGTACTAAGGAAGCGGCGATGCAGCCTTCTGGTCAAAACACCTCACCTTGAAATTTCTGCAGACATACCAGTGTGGCCTAATACTGTCCCCACCTCACCCGCCACCCGTTTAAGACAAACTGACTTGTCTCGCCTAAAATAATTATAGAAAATTATCCAAATTAAAGCACATCAAAGGAGATCAATAGCAAAGTAGGGGAGCCCAATTAAATGCGGGCTGAAGAAAAAGCAATTAAGGGAAAAGGCATTCTCATACAGTTTATCCTTTATAGTAATTAAAAGAGTATTGCGGATGCAATCTCTCACGATCAGCTGTTGGGTTAGCGCAGTGGTTCTTAACCTGGGTTCAATCGAACCCTAGGGGTACGGTGAGTCGGTCTCAGGGGTTCGACAGAGCCCCCACTGAGGAGGTCTGAACAAACCTGTTTTATCGTGTAGCTTCTGATTTGCCAGTATGTAATTTGTTGCGAGTTCATGCAATGTGTTGGTTTTGTTCTTTGAACAAGGTGATGTTCATGCACAGCTCATTTTGTGCATTAGTAAAAAACATCTATGTCTTGAATTTAAAAAAAAATATTTTTCGCTAACGAGGGGTTCGGTGAAGGCGCGTATGAAACTAGTGAGGTTCGGTACCTCCAACAAGGTTAAGAACCACTGGGTTAGCGGAATCAGAGGGAAAAAACAGTTCACTTCATGAGCAGTTTGTGAGGAAGTGGGGATGAGACCGGCGACGAGGAGGAGGCGTCATGGTGCTGGCATACTATATGAATGAGCTCGCTGAGAATCACACAGCTGCATGACTCGGTCAACTATGACTCATCACGAGCAATCAGAAAGTGAAGAATTAAAGTGATGAAATTCATCTGCTTGAGCTCCTCATCTGCTCTTTAAAAGCTGAAGAAGCGAGCAACCACATGGAGAGGGAAGGCCTCTTGAGAAACTTCGAGTGGTAAAGAAAAAACTTAATTCTAAACAGCCACGGAAAACAACTAGCGAGAGCTTGCCAAGCTTCTAAACAAATGCATGGAACCAAACAATACGACACAAGAGTGAATACTACCAGTAGACTATAAACTATTTATGTACCACAAATGCGTAGCTCTAAGATCGATTTCTACAACAATTCTAATCTCGAAGCACAAGCTCTACGCCCTTGTTGTTGTTACCATACCTGAGATGAAGTATCGAAGGACGGGAGAAAATTCCAGGAGGCCTAAGAAAGTAAAGCAAACGAAGAAGCCGGCATAAGGAATGTAATGTTCTACCTCCAAAAAGCATTCTTCAAAAAATATATACTTTTCAAAAACCTAGCTATAGAGAAAGTAGCTAAATGAAAAAATAAATATTTTCCCTCTATTTTGTGCTGTGAATTTTGCTACACATATCAACCGCTACATCACACAGGCTGTCAATCCACACAATTAACATCCTACAAAATGTGATTACATATGAAAAAAAAGCATTCTTCAAAAAATATTTACTATTCAAAAACCTAGCTATAGAGAAAATAGCTAAATGAAAAAAGAAAAAAACATGTTCCCTCTATTTTATGCTGTGAATTTTGCTACACATATCAACCGCTACATCACACAGGCTGTCAATCCACACAATTAACATCCCACGAAATGTGATTACATATGAAACATCCAATCACTTTGTAATCCCATGAGTGGTGGGCCTAGTCCCGTGCTCAAGTAATCTACATGAAGTCAAAGAAAGATGGATTGGTGCAAGATTCTACAGCAGACATGAAAATCTATCTCAGTTAGTGCATAACCAGAAACCCCATAACATGTTTGTTACCTGATATTATGACAAATGTGGAGGCGCAATGTTGTGCAACATTTTAATCAGATCAATGTCCTTCTCATTCACACCACATTGCAATTGTATACGTATAGTGTAGTATATTGTTCTGCACTCATGGGCCCGAATAGCAGGTACACCTGTACAAAAAAGAGCCAAAGAAACTGTCTTAGAGGTATTTTTCATTACGTTTGTCGTGCTCCTGGCTTTGTCTGCATTGGGAATTTAACACCAATTTACATTACAGTAAATTACTGTTAGACTACTACACAACACGGAATACGGACAATGCCTTTGCATTTTCTTGTATTAGTGATTTGGGTACGAACATTGATGGGGGCGACTAAAACTGTGGAAATTCATGAAACTGGATTCCATAAATGTCATGTTTGCTTTTTCATGCCTTTTGACACAAGGAATTAGGGTTGTTGTGTGACTGAAGCCGCAGAGGACCTCCATAAAGTAATCATTTGGGGTTCATGCTTCACACATCATACCTCAGAAAAATAAGTTACACATGCGGCTGGATGCATTAGTTTTGATACTCCGCCGTAGTTTGCAGTCATCCATTACACTAAATGTACTTCCCCTGATAAAAGTCATTATGGAAGTGTGTGCTTGCAAATGTGTGTAATTTAGTGCATCTGTGTGCTTGTGTATACGTGTAATTGTTTGTGAGTAGGCACTCTTGTGGGATGGTACTGCCTGTCATTAAAAAATAATTTGTGCTTGTTAGCAGTTTGACAGGCAGTCTGTCTGCAGTAACTTTACACTCTTGGTTGATGTCTTCTCACTCCACATGGCTGAACTCTTCAATAAAAGGTGGTCCTCAATGATTGCAATTATGGTGCTTTTCTTGAGATCCAATCATTTATACAGTGCCCGCCAACAGCCAACAAAGCATTTTGAGCTTTGGTGATTTACAACTCATTTTGATTTTGGTTCTTGATTTGCACACTTGCACAGAAGTGATTTGCTTCATGATAGCAGATAAAAATCAGAAAGTGAGTGGCATTGGGCTTAGAAGGTGCCTCAACAACTAAGCCGAGAATAGCTAAAATCACGTCTTTTCACCGGTAGTTACCTTTTCTGAGAAATTGCCTGTTTGGGAGGTTAACACTACCCCTTTCACCTGTAGCCAATTGGCACATTTTACCAACAGTTAACATCTTTTATGAAAATTAACTTTTCTTCACGGTTGTAGAATATAAACTAGGGATGCAACGATACAAAAATCCCACAGTGAAACATTGTCTTATTGTAAAAAAAATAAATAGGGTATAAAATTAAGTGTCGGGAAAGTTAAGAATAAACATTTGGTAACCAAACACAAAATACATAATACAAAATGTTATGTTGACTTCAATTTTGACTTCTTGCGATCACAAAGAATTATTGTAATCAAAGAAAAATAAATAATGTTCCGCACAGAATTTCCCCCATCCTCAATGAATGTTTGTAATAGTTGTGGAGTTTATACAGTATGTCCCAAAACGTACGTTATCGTTTCCAACAACCGATCCATGGAGGGAAAAATATTCAAGATCATTGCAAAAGCTGTTAGACGTCAAATTCAAAAGCATTATTACGATTTTTTTTAAAAACAAGATAATACGGGGCAGCTCGGTGGGGCACTGGGTAGCATGTCTACCTCACAGTTAGGAGGGTGCGGGCTCGGTTCCACCTCCGGCCCTCCCTGTGTGGAGTTTGCATGTTCTCCCCGTGTCCGCGTGGGTTTTCTCCGGGCACTCCGGTTTCCTCCCACATCCGAAAGACATGCTTGGTAGGCCGATTGAGCACTCCAAATTGTCCCTAGGTGTGAGTGCGAGTGCGGATGGTTGTTCGTCTCTGAGCGCTCTGCGATTGGCTGGCAACCAGTTCAGGGTGTCCCCCACCTACTGCCCGATGACGGCTGGGATAGGCTCCAGCACGCCCGCGACCCCCATGGGGACAAAGCGGTACAGAAAATGGATGGATAGATGGATGGATGGATGGATGGAAGACATTACGGTATTTTCAATACCATCATATTTCTAATATGTACTGATCAAATTATATGTCTTCTCTAACTTGTACTGTCAGTACCGAAAGGAAAGTGGTTTAAACGAAAACAGTTTTTTAGTTGCCTTTTTCTGTAAGCTGTCTAGATTTCGATATTTTTCATTGTTTGGAGTAATATTTATCATGCGTGTTAAAAGGTCATTAACTTATGAGCTGACTCCCACGAGGAGTGTTTATTCATGATGATACCATTTACAGGTTGATCGATAAATAATGTCATTCAAATGCCAAAAGTAAACAATTATTTCAGTTTAAGCTTGTCTGAAACACAGCATAATTCTTTAGGTGAAGATGAGGTGACTGTATTTGTTCTAAAACAGGACAGACACAATCTAATGCGCCTGCTTCTAATGCCATTGACCCTTCGCTTGCATGTTGAGATTGTTCGTTTGCACTCTTGATGGATCCAGTCACTCGCAGTTCCACACTCATTAAAGACTGCAGATAGCACTCACACATGCACACGTATGCGCACAAATTTTATGATTGCTATTCAGCCTCCATCAGAGAGTGGTCTGTTTCAAGCAAATGTTTATGTAAATAGCTGCTTTTAAAGTGCACCCTCTTTGTTACCATTGTAATCGAATTAGGGGGTGAAAAAAAAAAAAAAAGAAAATGATTATGTAAACATGCAAAAAGGGCTCCGGAGACAATTGCAGGAGTTTGAGATGGAGAAAATTCAAGAATTTACATACAAAGTAAAACCGGTCATTGAATTCACTTTGTGAAAATGAGGTGGCTTTGTTCAGCCTATACATGCAGAAAAAAAGGCTCGAGGTAAGCCCATGATAGACATAGATCATAAGATAAGGCAGTAAAATCCTGGTTATGGCAAGCAGCGTAGAGCGTCGACATGGACAAACTCTGGGATGAATGACAAGGTATATAATGAAAGTACCCAATCACCAAGGAGGAGAGTAAGAGAATCACTTTGCTTTGACTGGAATACATATTTTACCTTGAGGGCTCAAGGTCACCTGTGAGAACGAGTGGTGTATGTGGGAATCTGTGCACCATTATCATCAAACTCCCTTGCATAACAAAACATGATTATAACCAGAGTTTAGTGGTTAGGTAGTTACAAACATCATGGATAGGAATGTGATTGAATCAAATCTCTGGTTACCCATGCTGCTTATGGAAAAAAAAGTTTACATTATCATAAGACAATAAGATCCAAGCAAGAACCACTTTTACAAAGACGACAAAAAATAATGATGGCTAGTTTTACTGGCTAAATTCTAAATTGCCTAATTTGCGCAGTTGGTTAACAGTTTCAAAGTTGTACAAATGGAAATATGAAGCTGCACTGAACGTATCAGTGGGCACAAGAAACACTCACAAAGAACAACAAAGGAGAGAAAATCTACTTCTCGGTGGGTGTGACCAAGGTAAGAGGTTAGAATTCTAATTTTTAGAGGAAATAAAATGAACCAATGTAGTAAAATATACAAATAGACAAACAGCTAAGGCACATTAATGGGCAATGCTAACACTAAAATGTATGAAGAGTAGAAAAAGGACAGAAAAGTGGAGGCTTCCAACAAGCCTGGTGTCATGAATGTTTACAAATAAAATACATGTTTTCAGATAAAACTGATGAATGAGTTAACATTACGTTTTCGGAGCCGTCTTCAGGCAAAATATGCTCTTGTTCTTAACATGTATAAAAATGCGTGGCAACTATAGCTGCAATTGTAGTTAACTGCAGAAAACTGCAGCATTTAACAGCTTGACAGCTAGCTGGATGTGTTTACCCTCCAGAGCTTGCGATGATCAAAAATAAAGCTATCACAGTGATTACTGGACTTATAATGTGACCATAAATAAACAACACCAAATGAATACTAATGTTGTTAGCGCTCCGTGGATAAAGCAACTGTCTATTTGCTGACTTTAAATTGTAATAATGTGCAGGTAATAGCTTGCTGTGCTGCTACTAATTGGACCAAATCAGCAAATGCAGACTAAAACAATTGTTTTAACATACCCATAACTCATTTGCAATTACCTTAACATTGTGATGGCACCACCTACTATGGCGCTGTCATGAGCAGAGAGGAATTGGAATGAATATGTTGGATGCTCTTTATCACGGCTCTGCAGACTCATCAATATGAATGTCATTATCTGACAGTAGGGTGAGGGAATATACGCTATATCAACTTAATTAGGCCATTTAATTACCTCATAATACAATGATATGATTTACACCAGCTATTGTGGCTCCCCGGCGTGCTCTTAATTTAACTCTGAAACCTTCGACATTTTCACAGGTTCTTTTGGTTTTAATACAAAAAAATACACTATGTCCTAAACAGACTGCTATTTGGTCATATCTGAGACATCATCATGTTCAAACAGACTCTCATCATTCACCATTGGGGATTACTTTCTGACTCCAATTTTCCAGTTTACAGCCGCTGACTACTATACATCTCATTTGTCATCTGAAAACGCATTTTCACAAACAGATCTAACCAAATACAATGTATATTGAGACATTTTAGGTCCATATTAATTCCAAGTTTTACAACAAATCCTTCAGAAATTGCATAGCATTGTATCTTGTTAAAGACAAAATTTAACACCTTAGCAACATTTCCCTAATGGTGCATCATGGTCAAACACTACCCACACTTTCCAACTGACATTTGATCATTTGGTAGCCATAGAACCTGCAGGAGCTCTTGCACCTACTAATGAGGTGCCTAATATAGGAGTGAAAAATGTCACCAGTTCTTGGTTCACTCTGCCCCTGCCCAGAGGACAGCAGTCTGGTTGCTACAATACATGACATGACAATGTAATGATTCTGTCAGAAGGCTTGTTACTGAAGATTGTACTGTATTGTTGAGCAGTGAAACAAGCTCATTCTCCGAGAAGGACAAAGTTAAAAGATGGAAGATACAGAGATAGGAGATTTGTGTTTAATCGTTCATTCCATTATGAACTTTTTATTAATTCATTAACTGTTTTAATACATCTAACGTATACACAACACGTACAGTATTTGCTGTGAGAGGATAGTTGATAATAGGCATGATTAAGTTTGGAAATTGTAATGAGTTGTTTTTTTATTACCTTGTCTAAAAAGAAAACAATAAGTAAAATTTCAAACTAACTCTCTTTCAGCGATAATAGCATTCCTTTCATGATTCGTCCATGATTCAAAGATAACTATGGGTTGTATGGCTGGTCTCAGGTAAAACTAATCCTCAATGTAATGTGAAGTTTTTCTCCTTGAATCAATTACATCCGGCGGCAGCACCAGCGCAGTGAAATGTGACACATGGCAACATCAGCCGGGCAGCAAATCATTGGCATCGGTATAATTTGTGTGACTGAGGCCAGGGCATAACGAGTATCAAAAGTGACTTATGCATAAGAAATGTGACATATATCCAAACACCAACACCTACACGTACACACAAATTCTGCGGCAGGGGAACAACTTTAATTATAGCTTTAGAGACAAGTGACTCAGCCGAGTGGGGGAAAGCACTTGATAACAGTGACATTTACAATCTGCCTCATTTATCAAAGGCTGCCAAAGCAGAGTCAAAAAGGGTCATTACATAGTAAACATAGATTAACTCAATCATGCAATCAGCATAGTTTGGTGATAATTTATTTTTACCACAGGAAAATCACACATCAGTAAACCCATTGTTATTCATCTATTTTCTTACCTAATATTTGAATGTATGTGCTTGTAAAGTACATTCCATTATCATTATGATTTTGTTTCTCAAATATTAATTCTATTTACTTTGATAGATAGTTGATATGCAACTGATGTCAATTGCACGATGGCACAGAGCATAGAGGTGATTGATAAACTAAAGATTAGACCAGGCCATGCTCTGTCCATGTAATGTATGCAATGCAATTCTTCATGCATAATGAAGGAGGTATATAGGACGGTGATCCTTTGACACCACAAAACATTTGCATTTCAAGTTTTGTTGGAAAATGGTTTGAAGGAGACCAATTGTACAATACTCTGAACAAATACAGGCATCGCAGGTGAGTAGGAGTGTGATGAGCACCAGGACACTTTTCAGTGACTCCTCTGCTTTATTGCTGTAGCTATGGGAAGCTTTAGAGCATCAGCAGCTGGCAGAGACACCAAATGCCAGGGAGGAGACAAAAAGGGAAAAGGAGATGAATTGTAGCTAATCTCTTCTCCATTTATTTTTAATGGCATGCAGCTGCATTGTATTCTATTTGATCATCAGTTGTCTGGGTGGGTGGACTACTCTGCATGGACGCGCAGAAACACCAGCTTAAAGTAATGCACACTCCTTTCATATTAAATTCAAAATCTATATACACTACTCCCAGATTCTTCCAAGCTACACACGAGGCAAATCATGAACAACATGAGGGAGAAAATCAGCAGTATTTATAGCAGTAGAGCTTTAGCGCATGTACCACACGTGTGGCCAACATATTCAAAAACACTGTTGCCTAGCGGTGCCTCAAAATTGGAAATGAAGCGATAGCGTTATGAGAGGGAGCTGTGGTTGCTCTGATGGAATTTGCGAGGTCTTCTAAATATAAAGAGACGAGGCACAACAAAAACTTCTCTAACCAACCTTCAGACGTTTTTGCTTGTCATTACACCAGCAACATGAATGATGCCGAGACAACATGGCAAGCGATATTGTACAGAACCTTTCTTCAGAACGGTAAAGAAAAAAGGTAAAGAAACAGCATTGTCAGTATTGATGAGTTGCGCAAGGAAATTGAAAGACATTGTTAAGGATTTGGAGAAATGTGGCTTTTAAGTGAACAATACTTTATTGCTGCATCTTCTTTCCACGTTTGTCCTATTTCTTCATTGAGTCAAACGTGTGCAAGTGGTAAGTGTTCAGGGACAGTCTTAAAACGAGCATTATTGCATTATCATACCGCCGTAATAATGACTGGGACAGTAATTGAGACAATTTTCTTAAGCATAATTAATAATAAAATAGATGGACCATAAGGTAGGCAAAACCTTTACGTTATGTTATTGGCATGAACAAACAGTGTTATTCTAAACACTCATTAGTGTCATCATTACTGTACTGTCATCACGCTATATGGTGTTGAACATTTAACACTTTTGTAAATGTTTCGTAAAATAGGTAGTGTAGCGGCATATAGACACTTGGCCAACGTTCACATTAACACCCTGGTCGTTGAATTCACACTAGCTGATGTAGTAGTGATAGATCGATTCTCGATCGGGCTGATTATGAGGCCCGATATTTGGCATTTTGGCGATGATTGCGATCAGTCTTCATGTTTGCTCTCCCTTCTTGAGCCTGATATGGCAAGGGGACGGGGCAATGACATACCAGCTCTGCCGAACCCCTGAAGCCGACTCACCGAACCCCTAGGGTTCGATCGAACCCAGGTTAAGAACCACTGATTTAAACCACGTTATTTAAATCCAGTCGTGTTAGAGTTGTTATTTTTCAAAATTCTGACACCATACCTCCATGTTTTAGCTGCAAGTAAATATTGGCTTCAAATATCAGTTATCAGCCTCCTCGACTACTCATGTGGTATCAGCCTTTAAAAAAAGCATTCACTGTGTGTCATTAAGAACTAAATCATACAATCAGAATCCAATTATTAAGTTTGTTTCTCACAGTTTAGAGTTGCAGCGTTCAATTCCGACTCTGGATTTGATGTAAATACTTAACATTGTGGAAACTCTTCCTTGGCTCAAAGAGGAGGAAGGGAGGGAGGAGGTGAACATCTCTTTTTTTTTTCTTTTTCATTTTGTCTGTCTTTCAGTTGGTATACGTTCAAGAACAGGATAACATTTGGGTTCACAGTGGCAGTCCATCCAATTATAATAAGTTTTAACAAAATGGACATGGCTGTTAGGGTTGGGGTTGAGTCATGAGCAATAATAATAATAATAATAATAACGATACATTTTATTTGTTAGGTGCCTTTCAAGACTTCGAAGGTCACTGAGTTAAATCTGCGTTGTTTTATGTCTGTGCTGGAGCTGTTCACAAATGACTTGGGAAGAGAAACAGGTGCTGCGGGGGTGATTTATTATTGGCCACAGTTCCTCTTTCGTTACAAATCCTAACTTTTAAAGTCACCGTTTTTCCTCGCCGTTCACATCAAAAGTTCAAAGCAAAATATTGTCTTGTTTAAAGTCACAATTTGTTCTTTTTTCCCCCATTTCCTAAAAACTGAAGAGAATTCGAACAGTTAGGGTTTGTAAATCTGAAGATGACAACACATAAATAAAAGGCAATTCATGTGTTGAGATGACGGATGATGCCTATAGAGCTCAGATAGTTGAAAAGAAAATGTGTAGACTGGAATAAATGTATGAAACAGAGCAAAGACACAAAGACGACAGCACTGCTTTCAAAGTTATGAAGATGACCAAGCTTTGGTAACATCATTATATGGCAAGAAAAATGATATATAAGAAGAGTGAGGCTAAGAAAACAGAAGACAATAAATGAGACATTGAAATGTGACAGACAATGGTTGTTGTTGATTAAGGCTACATAAAATCCATGTAGGGGCTTCTACTGTAGAATATTTATTCAACACCTTTAAGTGTGTTTTGTATTAGGTTAACAGATAACATTTCTAATATTAAACAGATGGCATGATGTGACTTTTTTTTTAGATTGTTTTGAGACAGCAAAATACAGGATAAGTCTAGGTCCTGTTTACGACAGCAATGTGTGAATGCATCCAGGCCCTCACTGTATACCATTATGCATCTTAAATTACCATACACCCCCCATCAAGATCTTCATTGTAATAAAGTCACCATCTGTCCGTCTTTTCAAACTGGTGAATATATGACAAAAATGCTATTCAATTTACAATTACTGTGTTTAATTTCAAAACTGTTCAGCTGCTGATTTTCCCACTTTGTCTCTGCCACATTTTCTGACTACCGAGCTCTCCTCCTCCTGCGGTGTCACAGTCCTTATGGTGCTGCAACACTGTTGGTCTCCTGTGGCCACACTTCCCACGATGAATCTGTGGTACTGGGCTTTTGACAGAGCTGATAGGCTGAGAGGACTTCAGTATTGACCAGCCTCCGCCTGGTGCGATGTCAGCACAGTGCAGCATTGAAGCATGGCTGACCGACATACATCACTGATTTTCAGTCTTTCATCCATGATGCCACTCAATTTTCTTTCCTTGCTATATATGCCATCTACAGGACACAATGTCTATAATTTTTTTATATTCACCATTTATGTTTGCTGTTACATACGTATAATCCTAATAAAAGTTCATTGCTCACATTGTTTACTTCATAGACAAAAAAATAAGCACAGATATATCCAACAGTCTGACTCCGTTCAATACTTATACTGCCCGTTTCATATCTCTGCAATATACAGGTGAGCGCCATGTGCACGTGCATAGACATAATTTTTAAGGCAAGCAGAAGAGAGCCATTTTGCAAAGATGGATGGATGGATGGATGGATGGATGGATGGATGGATGGATGGATGGATGGATGGATGGATGGATGGATGGATGGATGGATGGATGGATGGATGGATGGATGGATGGATGGATGGATGGATGGACAAACGGACGGATATTGTTGTATCTTTAAAATTTTCACTTTCATTTTATACAGTAAATATTAATCAACAGATACAGTATACTGTAGTGTACAGTATGCCAGCCTGAATTTATTTCAGGCTACTACATTCTCACTAAAGTTAAAAAGTTAAAGTCCCAATGATCGTCACACACACAACTGGGTGTAGTGAAATTTGTCCTCTGCATTTAACCCATCCCCGTGTGATTTTGATCCATCCCCTGGGGGAGAGGGGAGCAGTGAGCAGCGGCGGTGCTGCACTCGGGAATCATTTGGTGATCTAACCCCCCAATTCCAAACCTTAATGCTGAGTGCCAAGCTGGGAGGAAATGGGTCCCATTTTTATAGTCTTTGGTATGACCCGGCCAGGGTTTGAACCCGCAACCTTCCAGTCTCAGGGAGGACACTCTACCATTAGGCCACTGAGATGGCCTATAGAACCATTTTCAGAAATGTCACTTGAAAAATATGATAGCGAGCTGTGGCTTGATCTCACAATATTGACAAGGCTATAACTAATAAATTGAAGTTGGCTAAATACAAGCTTTTGGAATATTTTTTAGTTTAATTCTTAATTTTTTTTAAAACCAAATTTTAGAACAGTAGAGACTTTCAAAATAAATAATCTTGAATAGCAAAATGTGTGTTTTATTCTAAAGTATCATGCGCAGAACTTTATTTTTCAATTTAGTCCATAACATGTTGATAAACAATTTAGTGTGATTTAATAAACACACACCCATGGGCGTCATTAACCCAATACATATTCTCATATGTCAGCCAATCACTGTGGCAAACTAGCCTTGGTTGTCTTACAAATTATAATTTTTTCATATCCCGTACCGATACCAATACTCCAGGGCCGAGGATGGTATGCTAATCTAATTCTTTTTGCCACAGTAAAAGTTGTTAATGTGTAGATGTATAATTTGATTGATACTGACATCTAAAAACACCGCATTCTCCGTACAAAAACTGCTCAAGTGATAAAAACATAGGGACATGGCAACCATGGAGACATGTTTGTTTGTGCTATGGCATGTCATACATAGTGAAGCTGAGTATATATAGAGTGGTTCTGATTTAAAAAAAAATGCTGATCCTTATGCCTGGATTTGACCCGATACCAATGGATCGGAACGTACAATCTCATAACAATGGCTTTTTTAGTACGATTTGAACTTTTCTCAGATTTCAGTTCTTTCATCATGTTAGAATGTTCTTGTGCAACATCACACAATGCAACTTAATCATCAATGCCATTTGTGAGAAAATTATCTAATATGTACATGGCATGACAAAATACCATAATATGAATAAAATGGAAATAATCCAAATAATGATTGTTTGGCCTAGGTAAGGCTTTACATGCAGTGTATCGTTCAGCAGAGCATGGATAATCCACAAAGTGCTTTGTCCCCAAATACCCACCTTGTCTTGGGTACTCATCAGCCTCGTGGTGAACAAGGTTGGTCACACAGCCGCTGTAATGCAGCCTCTGCTCCTGCTCGAATGCCTTGAGTGTCTCGCTGGAGCTGTAAGACTTCTGGGTTGGCACGCGACACTCATCTGCATCCAGGGATGAGGTGTTATAAGGAGAGTCCTTGGAGTGGCTCAGGGAGTGTTGCCTTCGGTCCTTCAGATCCATGACGGTGTGTGCAAGTGGGGAATGTTCTGAAGCAGGGTTTGGAGACGGCTCTAAGACGCCAAGTTGGCCTCACTAGAATTTGTCTTCACTTCTGTGACCTGGACAATGGGAAAATGGGACAGATTAATTCCCTCTTGTTCTCTCTTGGAGAAGTTAAGCAAAACTCAGTTTGGTGAATGTGCAGTTAATCGAGCAGACAAATATGCAACATACATGAATAGTGATGGTGATTTACTACATGGTCATTTTGCAGAAAACTCATAATCACTCACATAAATGGCTGCTACAGCTAAGCCTCAATTTTATGCAAACTTCGGGGTCCAGAATTTGGGAATTGCGTTAACCCCAAAAACCCATTATTAGAAAGTCTTGGAAGGGCAAAACATTTCAGAGCCATGCATACGAGTGTGTTAGAAAATTGCAGTAGGGAAATTGTACTAAGATACAAGTGTTTGCATTTGGAGGATAACATCATTGTTCTGGGTGAAAATTAATACGATATAATTTATCATGTAATTTTTGTTTTGTCGTTACCCTGCCTCTGCTTACTGCTGGTGGGTTTCTTCCATTGTACAATCTTTATGATATTGGTGCGGTCTTTTTAAGAGAGTTGGACAAGGGGTTGACGGGAGTGTGGAACATGGAAGGAAAAAAGAAAGACACCCCATTGTGCAGTCAAAAGTAGAAACTGTCGCTTATCTTGTTGACGAAAATAATTGGGGTCCATGACCAAACGGCGATTTTTAATTAATTTCGTAAGTTTATTAAGCAACCTAATCCAACAAACAAAACATCTATATATGAAAACATTTTTTTTGTGCTCAAGGGAGTAGGGAGAAGTCCAAGGACTTTTTCTTAGGTAACACTTCTTTACAGTAAACAAGAAACCATTTGTAGAATCGAAGCGTGTAAAATCTAGGCTTAACTGTATGTGTCCATATGTGTGAGGCTGGTTTAAAATGTT
The DNA here is from genome assembly GCF_024217435.2 of Syngnathus scovelli. NCBI lineage: Eukaryota > Metazoa > Chordata > Actinopteri > Syngnathiformes > Syngnathidae > Syngnathus > Syngnathus scovelli. Next base: position 18,340,602 of record NC_090847.1, read on the forward strand.
GAGCCAGAGCTCAAATCTATGACAAAATGTCATCGAGCTGGCCTCAGCCCTGCATAAATACAATTACATTAAAGGGAGAATAATAATGACCAAAGGGGTCAGAGAAATAAAGAAATACTGTACAAGAAAAACAAAGACAGAATAAAAAAGGAATAATGATAATTATGATTACAAGAGAGTAAAAGTGGAAGGAGGAGTGAAAGGTAGACAGATTCAACAGGAAGGACATGAGAATGGGAGAAATGACTTAAGGGTATTGCTAGTCTCTCCCTCATTATTACAGTGAGAATGAATCCCACTCCCTCTGAGGCTGTAAGGGATAATCAAACACCACCAGGCAGAGACATGCACATAGAAAAATTCACAAACACGCACGCACACACACAGCTACAGAATGGATCCAACTATGCACGCACAAACATTTGTTTCACGATCTTAACACAGTCGAACGTAAAATTTCAACACAGATAATCATATACACTGCCTCTAACACCTCATTTGTCCATTGTCATTTCATCACAATCAGCCAGCCTCCTTTAAATGCATTCACATCTTATAAATGTGGACACAGATTATATATTGTGACGCTAACACAGCATGATACAAGTGCAGGAGCCTGGAGCGATGTAGTACATTAGCAGCCAAAGATCAAAGTGCAACAATACAACAGCCAGCAGTAATTGACAGCAATGCCCCCAGCAGCTGCCAGTACGGGGTATTTAAGGTAATAAATAGACTGGCCTGGTTTCGCCTGCTGGAGCTTAAAGGAAGTCTGCTCCACCCACTGCATTACAGCAGCGCATTACATTTTTACAACTCTCAGTCTGGAGAGTATTTGTCAATATCAGGGCAGGCGAGAGCTTTCCAAAAATGACATATAAATGGATTCTGAAAATGTAATGTAACTAATTGCACACTGGATCGGCTTGAAGGAGACTGAGAGGGAAAAAGAGAGAGTCCAGAATGGGAGTCAATCCTTTCAATGAGGGCTCATTTTAAAATGCTTAGTAGGTAGTATTGAAAGTGCCCTGCTATGCGCATTGATTAACAGTAGGATTTAAGTCTCATAAAGAGCTCATTATGCTCCGGTATCCATCACACAAGCTATTAGGGTGCTTCACCTTAATGTGTTTGTACCTTGAATGGAGAGTGAGGAAATCGAGAGGGATATAGTGGGGACACTGGCTGGCATTATGCACATAATGTGTCAAGAAAGCTGAGTGCAAGTGTGTGTTTGTGTGTGGGTTTATGTGGGGGCGCATGTGAGTGTGTGCGTGTGTTTGTGTGACCATCACACGGTCCATCCCTTGTCGTGGGGTGATGGCTTGAGTGCCTCTGTGACCCCGAGAGCTATACCAGCGGGTGCGCAAGCACCTAGTACAGACACCCATGCTGGACAGGTCATAGGGTAGAGGTGAGACAAACTGGACCATACATGTAATTACTCCAGTCACGGGTAAATTGCCCCACTGCCTTGTGGGTTAGCCTTTTGAGGCAAGACTAAGGGAGCAAACCCTAACAGAAAATCAATGTGGTGGTGGTGCACAATAGGCGGGCCGAAACAGAACTAGGACCCGGCAGCCGCTTGCAGCCTAGGTAAAGAACTGGTTGTCTTGGGCTCACCCATGCAACCAGCCCATCCTCATCGGGGTGCTATGAGGGAGGGCGCACCCCCTACAGCACTTAAAAATGTTCTTTGCACAAAAAACAGGCGTTGTATGCCAGTGGAGCACCAGCACTCCTCCCAATCCACAAAATCTTTACCTACACACGAAAAGGTCTGTCTACCCGGCCATCTGCATTACCACCCTTCTCTACAGCTGTGAGTCATGGGTCACATGCCATCGCCATGTGAAGTCATTGGAGCAATTTCACATCCGCAGTCTTCAGCACATCCTGGGAATCACTTGGCATGACCGAGTGCCTCACACTGAGATCTTCAACAAAACTAGCTGCAAGAGCATTGAGGCCACCATCGCCCACCACCCACCAGTTGCGATGGCTAAGGCATGTGATAAGGATGCCTCAAAAAAAGACTTCCACGCAGAGTGCTTTATGGGCAGTTACATCAAAGGCAACGCTCCGCTGGATGTCAGAAAAAGCGCTTCAAAGACCAGGTAAAAACGGCACTCAGGAAGTGCAGAATGAAGCCTGAGGAACTGGAGAGCATGGCTGCCAACCGCAACACCTGGCGGCAGCTGTGCCTCAATGGCACAAGAAGTCTTGAGGATGAGAGGACAGACCCCAAACATTATACTACGCCAATTACTCCAGTAATTATAATTAAAATTGAATGAAGATAGCTAATATATAACAAAAGTTGCATGAGTGTACATAATGTTTAGGCAGAGTAAAAGAAACATGTATTGAATATTAAGCCAATAATGAAAAACATTGCCCCATTTACTTTCCCACTTAACTTCTAGAATCCATGAATTAATGGAGAAAAATAAATCTGCCAAATAATAACCGCTTGCTCAAGCTGGTGTGCAGGAATGAAGAGTAAGTAGTATAGAAGAAAAAAAGATGGAAAAGAAAAGGCTAAGAACTTACATAGAACATTTAATTTATTACTCTCATAGTGAATTTATTATTCTCAAAGTGGCTTGGAAGAACAAGGTGAAGAAGAAAACAAAGGAAACAGAAGAAAACCTAGCACCAAGTACAATATTGCAATTGCCCTGTTAATCGTGGAGTGACATCATTAGAACAGAGAATTGCTCTCCAATAAAACGGTTTCTGTACACCACATGGTGTTAGACATTTTTTTATATAATTAGATTCTCTGTAGAGCTGCATGTCCTGTAATGAGTATAAGGTCAAACAACCCAAGAAATATGTTTTACATGTGACTTTAGAGTTGTGACAACTTAATTTATACTGGTATTATAACCAAGAATCAACTCTGGGACCACTGCTTTGGCGGAATATTATTTTATTGTGTACCGAAGGAGGATAGACCTATACAGGCTTTGTATTTGCATCTGTATGTCTATTTTGGTTAATATCAACTACAGTTGACATAATTTGGGAGGCTAAATGAGGGTTGAACCCACCATCTTCAAGGTTGAAGTCTATCACTCTATAACCCGAGCACGGCCCTTGAAACTTTGCTTGAGGTGGGGCTGACCTGTTCACCTGCTACACTTGGTGAAAACCCAAGAAGACAGAAAAAGTAAATTGGTGCTGCCAGGGCCTACAGCAAAATATAAATATAAAATGCCTCGCTCAAGGACACTTTGACACAATCACCGTGCTTGAGGATTGAACCCAGCACCTACAAATTCGGAGACTATCACTCAATGACTGAGCAACGTGAAAAAATCATTTGACAGTCAGGAATCACCGTTGGCTAGAAAACGTTGATGGCTAGGAATCTGAAAATGGGAGGGTTCACTTAGGGCTGCTGTTCGAATGAGTACCCCCTGTAACTTTGCTTGGGGAGGAGGGAACCTATTCAAATTTGCTACACTTGGTGAAAACACATTGAAAACATTAACTAACATTGAGAAATATTATACTTACTAGATACTTAGCTACTTAGAATAATACAATTATAATAAAAAACCAAAATAGATATCTACCTGGACAAATATATCAATCTCGTGGTTATTCACAATACAACACTATTACAATCAAGTGTTTTACATGTGTATAAAGCAATTAGACAAAAAAAGACTTTGGAGTTAATAAATCTTTTGAAAATGTAAGTAGGTTTAAGTGCTAGATAAGCAGGAGAAGCAAGGTCATCGAATGAGAGATAGGTAGATAACGTGAAGAAAGCCAAGGGGGTAAATCACAAGATCTGGATCGCATATCAATCACTTTCCACCCACCTGTGTTTTCCTCAAGGTCATCAAGACAGCCATTTTCACAATGAAGTAAGCGACTAACTTGAGTTTGTTAATTACTCCAGTGACAGCTGCCTAACCTCCCATGAACATCACACAAAAGTGGATTATGCCATGATAAGATTTAGTCGTACAGTCCCAGCCTGGACCACAGACATTTGCAATTGTATGCACAAACATTTAGAAAGTACAGACAATCACAAATACTGCAAATGCAAAACTGTGCAAACACATGCACAAGACCACCTTTGAAAGTGAAAGGTGAAACGATGTGAAAAGATGAAAGAGACAATAGACGTCCCCATGACCATGAAGTGACCATGAAATCCAGGCAGAATAAGAAATGTAATTGGAAGATGACGGAAAAGGTGAATAATTACATAGGTGAAGTTTGTCTCAGATGATTTTTTACCATGCAAATAACATCTGAAGAGAAGTGGCATAATGTAGCTGTACTGCAAATGAAAATCACATTAACTTAACTGTAGGCTACTGACAATAAATCACAAAGCATTTTTTCCAACACAAATTAAAGGGAGAGATTGTCAGTATTAAAACATGACTAGCGAGAATTGAACGTAGCCTCACTTCACTCATCACACCCACACTCCAGTTTCTGGCCAACACCATTGCCCACCCACATTATTCCGTAAGAGTCGTAATGTGCTTAGTAAACATCGGATGTTAGTCACGGCTGCTGCACTGGTAACAGAACTAACTAACTAACTAACTAACTAACTAACTAACTAACTAACTAACTAACTAACTAACTAACTAACTAGATGGATACATTTATCGATCAAGAGATTGATAGATAGACCTTGGAGTGGAGAATGCAGGTTGCAGAACATTATTTTTAGCGGTGTTTTATTTTGAAGTCTGAGAAGAGAAAACCTGGCATCCTTGAACGAAAGTGAACTGCCGTTCAAAATCGTTCATTGGCCCCAGAATGAGCGTGTTCTCAAAAACGTTCACGAAGCAAAAATGTTCATTTCATGTTCGTTCAAATTATGAAAGAGTTCATAAACTTTCATTCATTAAACATGTTCAGGTACAACACTGTAAGGCTCATTCTTCGTTGCAGGGAGGCACCGTTTGTTGTTGTTGTTGCATTTTTAAAACATATTTTAAAATCTCACATATTCAGCGGAGGTGCCATCAGCTACACATGCACCATACCAATCAATGACTGTGAAGCTAAATTTTCACCTTCCGTGTTCTCCTTTATGTCCTCTCTGTCATGTGCTAGAATATAAATAAAAGGGTGAGGGACAATCCACCGGGGTGCCACAGAGCCTCTGTTTATTAGACTAATCCTGAAATCCACATTCTGCAGGCCTCGCAAACTCCTCACAAAGCTCTAATCTGAGTCAAAACAAAGGGATTCGATATGACATGGTCCGTCTCTCTGTGACTGTTAGCGTGGGTTTGGGGTGAAGTGCACATGCCGGAAAAACCCACTAGCACTATTGCATGATCTTGCTCGTCACACCCATATTTGGTAAAGACTGATTTGCGCATTGCAAATCCTTGCACAACACACATCTTGTGTCCTGTGAATACAGGCTGGCTGCGACAGGTCAGGCAGTTAGAGCCAAGATGCAAACAAACTGGGTAATTACACATAGCTCAAAAACTCACAAGAGACATGACAGGGAAGATGAGAATAAGCGGTGGTAAAAAGACAAAGCAACATTGTGGAGAATATAGCCAGAATAAGTAAACAAACTAAGCTTATAATATAGACACAACATGACGTGGGGGAAAAAAAAGAGTCAATTTGACTTGGAACGAATGCCAGCACACATTTTGGATACAGACCTGCAACAGTTATTGAAAAAGCAAATACCTAATCAGACAGTAATGTGGCAGAGACTCAGTGAGCATGCACACAAGGTCGCTGGGATCTGCTCAAGTCCAAATCAAGCATTAAAAGAAAAACAAAATGAGTGAATTTGGCAATGGCTGTTGATGCCAGACGGGTTAAGTTTGAAACAGTTGATCCACACGGATTTTCATCCCAAACAGAGCCTTGGTTTGCTGGCAATTCCCAGACAAAAGCAAATGAACAAAATATTTTTTGTTTTCATTTCATGAATATTTTCATATTGCTTTAAAAGGCAGATTGAAGATTGATCAAACAAGTTCATTTGATATGAGTAAATTAAGGCTCATTATTATTATTCCATTGATTAATCAGATATTATTTATTTAAAATTATAATGTATTGTAAGACAACATTTTCTTGATGACTGTTTATGAAGCAATGTGGTGTTTATTTGGTATTTTTTTAAAAATCAAACAGAACTAAAGGATGGCCTTAATCAGAGGTAGAGCGGGTCGTTCAGTAACCAAGGTCGGCTGTTCAAATTCCGCTCTGTCTGACTCATGGGCCGTTGTGTCCTTGGGCAAGGCACTTCACCCACCTTGCCTCTATGCCTCTCAAACTGGGGTATGACTGGGTGTGAATATTTGGTGGTGGTCGGAAGGGCTGTTGGCGCACACTGGCAGCCATGCTTCCGTAAGCCCTCCTCAGGACAGCTGTGGCTACAAAATTTAGTTTACCGGCACCAGAGTGTCAATGTGGTAGTGCATAAATAATGTAGTGTGCAAAATAAAATGTATAAATCTTATGTGTTATTATCAAATAAAGAATATTCAAGAAACATCACGCAAATAACTACTATTTTGTAATGGATTAAGATTACTTATTTTTTCCATAAATTCATAATGTTTCCAGAAAGAAAATATATTGTTTTCCAAAATAATAGCAGATGTTTGCAAATATCTGACTTTGATTAAAGACAAAGATAATCAGTCTGCTTTTCGCTTTGACAAGTAACTATTTTTATTTATTTTTGAGAGGCTGAGGATTTAGACAATTTTAGGCTAAACGTGATTGACTGATTCTGAAAAAAAAGGGGTTTGAGACAATTAGACTTACTTACATTAGTTAGAAATGTATTTGGTAGAAGGTTGGCTTAGTGTTTCTTATAAACAAATTTTAAGTTTAATTAACTATACAGCATGTACTTACTTTTTGTGTGTCACTTGTGGATGTTGAAAGGGATTTTTCACACATTACAAGAGTTGAAAAATTTAGTTGTTTAGTCTGATCCAACGTTGACATTGTATATCGGTCCAATATCAGACCTAAAACACAGTATTGGCTTTTATTGGTCTAATTCCAAAATCCATTTCAGACTGCACTCGTTTATTTTCTCATAGTCCTCGTGGTATTGTGCATCTATTTTATTCAATTGCAGTGCACTAACGTTTGAGGTTAATTTTATGTAACCCAAATATTTGCAATTATCAGGTCACATTTTGCTGACCAATTAAATAGTTATCACTTGACCAAGTCTCTTCTAACGGTTCATACTATCGTGTCGGATTGATATCGGTATTATGATATTGACTCCAGACTGCAATATTGGTATTGTGTCGGAAGGGGAAAACTTGTCTTGGAAAATGCCTTGAAAAGACTACAATTTCATATAATTTAACATATTATAAAATTCTGTACACATTAACCACTAATTGATTGTGTTATTACGAATTAGAAAATAATGATCCCATTTAGAACGTGTGATATTTCACAAAAAGTTAAAAGAATCCTGGTTAAGTTAAAATAATCTTACCATTTAGGATTTTCTTCATGGTCACATAGTGCTGAAGCAGCAGAAATCTTATCCATGAACAAAGACAAACACATCTTGGTCCATTTAGCATTTTGTAAATGTCATGCATATTACTGGAATCTAAGATGAACCAGGACTAACAAAACAAATCCACTTAAAATCGTACACTCTTATTTTGAGGCAACAGTGCACAGATGAATCAGCTGTGAGAGCCTTTTCATTTTTTTTCTCAATAAAATTGAATTTTGTGTGCACGCGATAATACTGTGTTGAAAGTGCATTCATTTAATTGTAAATGTACATGCTTTTAAGTGTTTAACTGTGAGTACAATGAGCATCTGTAGCATGTAATAATGTTTACTGGGGGGTTCAGTTCATTTAATGGCTATGTTCACATAATTACCAGGATTAGTGAGCTGTGTCTTTATGTGAACCCTGTAAAGATTTGTGCCATTGTTACAGTATATAATGCAACCATGTGGCACCTTTCAATAAATCCTCTGTCATCAAAATTGTTGCCATAACTTCAGCCAGACAATCTATTGTTTTATTATGGATAATAAGAATACAACCTAACAGCTGTAACAACCGCTTCTTTGCCCTTGCTGCCTCATGTATGCTGCAGAAAAAAAACACAACCACCATAAATTCCACATGATACAGTAGAGATGTCTTAGCCGATAAAACATTTAGTTTAACTGCTATTGACTTCCGCTTACTCATAACGTTTGTCTTAAAGGGGAGCATGTCAAATCCAAGATGCTCCTTTGAGAGCTACAATGGCTATTGTGTTTCAAATTATTATTTCGTGATCCCCCCCCAAGTGATGGCGGACAGTAAACACATGATGTCCAACCGTAAATTTAAAATGTCCACGATATTGCACATCCATTATATGGACACAAACATTCACGTGTCCATACTATTTTTTACATATTTATATGATTTTGTGTAAATACAGTAGACTGGGTCCATGTCTTTCATTTGACCACACACACCACATGATTGAAACATTGACAGCAATGTGAAGTCAGACACTGTTAGTGTGTATGGCTAATAAAGGTTGTTGCTTTTTGTCACTGAAGGAATTCCCTTTCATCTTAATTAAGTTCAATCTAATGTGCACACACTGTTTCACTTCTGCCCTTGGACAAAGCTGCAATGCAGAGTATCGGGGCGAACTTTGCAGTAAAGCTACCAGTGAGTTATTAAAACACTGACAAGATAGGCGTTCGGTCGGCAAGGGAAAGGGCCGAGGTTTAATAACTCAGTGTCATGCCTTGACATTCTTACCATCTGTCTGAGTAAAATATTCATATGTGCAATAAATGTCGCTGGGGACAGACGGTGACACTGTCTAATTAACACTATGACAGAGGTGACACTTGAAGGGCTTTGGCTGATTTCAACTGTACAACATGTTTCACTGTGTCCATGTCACCCAAGAATTGTATTGTATAGGCGGAGGTGAACCTTTGAGGAGCGCTGAAGTTAATTTAACTTTCACACCATCTCTCGGAAAGTTACTGATTGCTCAACAAAATTGCTAGTTGGAGCAATAAAACACATCAAAACGTGCAAGTGACAGCAGGCTGTATAGAACCCAAGAGTGAGAAAACCCTGCAGTGAGGAAATGCCAAATAAGCGTCATTTCCTTGGGCTGACATGTCAAAAAGCCACAAAACGGTGAGGGTAGACGTTTCCCTGACTTACATAGGGTGTCTTCAATCCAGGTAGACACATCTGGGTCACAATAAGCCACAGTGATTCATACCTGAATTTGAGTGAAGTTATTTTTCTCCTACATTGATTGTCATTGCCTGTGAGGCAAAAGCCATCAAAGTTGGGAAATTGCGCATGCGCTGTTAAGATTAAAAATAATTAAAGAAAAAATCAGGGTGCCTGAGAAGTAACTTAATTTGAAGGTCTCTGCTGCATTTACGTTTGCCTACATCTGAGTACATTTAAAAAGCTAGTTTTAGAGGCATCACATTCAAGGGTGGGCATATCACATCCCTTTGAATCAATTGATAGGAGGCTTGTCAATCATTTCGGATTTTATGAATCTCACGTTCAAATGAATGAGGTTGTGCTGTATAAGTGCGAGAGCTCTGCAACAATGGAGGCACAATGGTTTTCACGACTTGGTAGCAAACAGCAGAAAGAGCTTGTGACGTACAAATAGAAAATGAAACATCTCTGAAAACAGAGCTTTGTGCTCCAAAATCAATTATTTAATCAAAATATCAATACTATTGATACTTCAGTCATTACAAATAATGTAGTTTATTATTAACGGGAAAAACGAAAGGAACAAATAACTAAACCATTGAGACTGTCAAAATGATTCGTGGGAATTACTTTAGCTTTTCCCTTAAGTGAAGCGGCATGCCACGCTGTTCTCTCAGGCACCCAAGGCTGTTTTTTTTTTTTTTTTTTTTTTTTTTTTGTAGACAGCACATTTCCTAATTTTCATATCAGTGCAAGGCTCGCCGTGCATGTTTGCCAGCTTGGCAAATTGGCCTCTGCCAAGCAGGGTGGGCCAGCGCAGCAGAAGGGGTACCTTGGAGATGTTCATGGCACAATGACAATTTTGTGGCAGAAAGTCCATTTAAACCCTACTCAAACCACTTGGCAGACACAGGGTACACAGGAACTGTATACTGTACTCAGAGTTTGACACCTGTGATTTTTTTTTTCATAAAAAAAAATGCTTTATTGTTTTTATGGAAAATGCTTAATGGCAATATCCATCCATTCTCCGCTTTTTCCTCATAAGGGTCGTGTGCTGGAGCCTATCTGAGCAGTCTCTGGGCAGTAGGCAGGGTACCCCCTGAACAGGTCACCAGACATCACAAGGCACACCATTTACACCAACACACGCCAGCATGCAACTTCCACACAGGATGGCTGAAGCCGGAATTGAATCCTGCAACTCTGAGCAGTGAGGTGTACATACGAACCAGTCCGCCACCATGCGATCCCTTATTGGCTATACATATCTAGTATATATACCGTATTGGCCCGAATATAAGACGATGTTTTTTGCATTGAAATAAGACTGAAAAAGTCTTACATTCGAGGTCTCGACATTATACCTATTCACAAAGCTAGATGGCGCAAGATATATTTAAAGTGAATGCTGAACCTAACTCCCCAGGCCAAAGCAAATCCCTGTCACGAAGAATAAAAATAAAAATAGCGGTAGCACGAAGAAGAAAAATGAAAAATAGCGGTAAGAAAGAAAAGAGAATAAAATAAGAGAGTTTGCATTATTTTATTGCAATGTTTTTCCTTATTCAGAATTGTTTCAAGACTACAGTTAGTTAGAATTCACTTTGATGGTTAATGTAGTTATTGCAATTTTGTAGTTTTATCACAGTAGATTGTTTTATTTACATTTCAAAATCCAGAAGCCGTTCATTTACAAATGTGATTGCACTTTACTTTACATATTTAAATGTTCAGATATTAGGATGTGATAGACAGTTTTTGCATGATTTGAATGAGGCAAAATAACATGCTTTTTCTCTCGAATATATTGTTATAATAATTTGTTTCAGATTTATTGTAATTATTTTCTGTATAAAAATTAAACTTGGTATTCAAAAAGTCTTTTTTCAAGCTTTAGTCTTGAAAAAGAGGGGGTCGTCTTATAATCAGGGTCATCTTATATTTGCACACGAAATAGGACAAAAAGAGCACTGACAAAAGAGCACTGACAAAAAGAGCCCTGACAAGGTTGTGCATGCATACACAACACGTGCCCTCTAGATGTAACCTACACAGTTGTGAAAACGGCAAGCAAACACATTCAGTGACACACTGAAAAAGTGGGCAGCTCTCCAGTGCCCGAGGGAACAATCAGGGGCGTTAGGTGTCTTGCAGTGCCTTGAATGCAATTTATCTTCTTTTGTCACTGCCAACCCTGAAGGCAAGCTGGTTCAATGTTCATGAGTATCGTTATGAGAAAGAATTGTATTCAACAAATACAGAAAAATATATTTCTATCCAATATGGCACTGTTTTATTGTGTTTCAACACAATGGGAATGAATTTGCATGTGTCAATAATATTAACTTCTAGAGATGGTACACTATCAATGATCACATTTATTCATTATACCCAATGAAATGAGCAAGCCTATGTTAGTAATGTGCACAGAATGTCCACTTTTACCTTAAGTGATTTAGAACATAATTCTCCCACTTTAAGCCCTGTCTGTGCACCCACTTCCATCGACGGATCTGAGAGAGGCTTTTGTATGAAGCACCTTTAATGGGTTTGTGAGGAATATATTGGACTTCAAGATGAGATTTGACACAGTGTGTGGATCATGCGTGTACACTGTGTGTGTTTTTTGGATTGTCATGTAGGGTCCTCTATTATGCCACTTACCTACTTCTGTTACTGTGTGCACTCACACTCCAAAGCCATTAGATTCTATACAAAATCCCAAAGCTGAAAACTTTGAAGCTAAAAGCAGCGCAATCAGTAGGCTGGTAGCCTGTAGAGTGCATCTCCGTACGCTTGATCTGTTTCAGGACATTTTCTGATTGGTGGTACTGATGTACTTTAATGTGAAATCTGTAGCTTTATCTGTTCTCCCAAGCCCTCACATTTCTTTTCGGACCAATTCGAGAGGTGGAATATTGTACACCTACTATACATATACACTTTCTTGACTAGGTCTATATGCCCACTGTACTGCAAACGTCACCAAAGGCATCAGCTCCGTGTCTTGAAATGGTGTTTGTGCCTTCGGGGCCAGCAGAAGAAAGCTTCAGCCATTCCAGCACCAATGACATAGCTGGCTGGTTCCATTTAGCATGCTAGATTTAGCTTCATTAGAGAATACGTGGCTGGGAAGGCACACAGAAGAAATTAAATGAGGGGTAAGATGGGGGGCTGACAGATTCTGTAGGCCAGGGGAGGGGCCACTTTGCAGAATAAAACCTCATAAAGCAGTCAGATCTAAAATGACTAGCCAGCAGAAGGACATGTCGTGATGCACCCATTGGAGATAAATTAGGGTAGCAAAGAAAAAAATAAAACCATTCATTAAAATAAACTTCATTCATCTTCCAAACCAAATTCAATTAAAGAAAAATGTTATATGGGTAAACTTTGGTGAATTATAGTACACTATAAGATTCCAGCATTGCTTTTAACATGAAATAAAAAATGACTAAATGAGAGCTGTTGCAAGCATGGAGCAGAGGGAGGTCGCATTACTGGATGTGTGGCTCTTTGAGAGAGATAATCTGTGTGACTTGTGGCAGCAGCAGCGGCAGCAGCAGGGGTGTAGGTTAGATGGTATCTGCACAAAGACGAATGGATTGGACAGCCTACCTCAAGGTCATCCATCTGAGAAGACACATGTTACCTATGACCTTGTCTCACACAACACTTATACCAGAATGAGGAAGGCGCACAAACACATCAAACTAGCACTATTGTGTGTGTGCCATGAAGCATCAGCATGTGCCCTCATTGGGTGCATCCCCTTCAGATAGAAGAATACAACACATGTTGTCAAAAGGCACCCTGGGACAAATGGTGCGAGGTCAACACACTCAGACCCAGCACTTGCCTTGGGTCAATGTCACAATAACAGCTGGTGACAAATAGGTTTCTATGGTGACCAGAGTGTCCTAGCAATTCAGAGAGGACAGACTTGGTGGTAATATCTCACAGTGCATAAAGGACTGCTGAGTTAGCCTTCATGATGTATCATGTGCAACCCTAACTAGTGCACAACCGTAAATGTTTGACACCAACCCTTATTGACAGCTGTTGCAGAAAAGTGTCATCCTCCAGACAATTATTAAAGCTCCTGGGATTTGTTCTTAGCTACGTGTTACGTGGTTCTCTTTTACCACCTCACAGATGAATGGCATAGTCCAAAAATTTGGTGCACGTCTAATTTATTGTGCAGAGCTCACAATGTGGAACTCTGAAGACTATCATTATTATTATTATTATTATTATTATTATTATCATTATTGTAAATAGTAGTAGTATTAAATTGGCTGTACTTGTATATCACTTTTCTACCTTTGGTACTCAAAACACTTCACACTGCTACCTCATTCTTATTAAGATTATTGCTTGTTGAATTGAAACTCACAGAGGCAAAGGGTGCAACATAATGTTCATAGAGCCTAAAAAAAATGCAAATATTTTTTATACTTCCTCCAAGACCATTACAAGGACCGTTAATGGTAGACATTATCGATCCTCTGTTCGTTAATAATTCAGCCCCAGGGCAAATTTGGTACCTGGGCTTGGTACCCATCACTAATCAAACTAGATTTTTGGCTCTTCAGTCTTACGCACACTTGGCTGTGTCCAGCTCTGTTTCGCTTAGGTAGAGAAATACGATTATTACACTGACATTAGTGTTCTTGCGCTACTGTCATGGCTAGACTACACATCTCTAGTTAGCAATGTATCAGATGTGATAAGAAGTAGTGAAAAATAGTGGTCCTGTTTTATTGTATACTGATTGTAATGAAAGATTTAAGTTGACGGTTTTCGTACCTCGGTGCACAGGCTGATATTGAATTTCATGCTCACTGCGCATTCACCACTGCAGTACATTTCCAACTAAGGAGCTTGAGGTAATGTGGCGGTTTTATTTGTTTATAATGTTCAGGCTTTTCACAAATAGCATGTGATGCAGTCCGATAACTGAGAATAGTTACATTTAGGCAATCGACTGGGCTCGTTTCGTCATGAGCGCTACAGCTCAATTTATTTAGAATGAAGTAAAAATCCAATAGATTTTTCTAAGTGGGTAGAGGACAACAGAGAGGCACAGAAATGTAGGGAAATTGATAAAAAGAGGGGGTTGTGGGGGTTTGGTCATTGTGTAATTTAAAATGGATAACCTGCCTCGGGTATACTTGTGTAAATGTAAAGACTGAGCCTCCATCTACTCAACTTAAATATGAATGACAGATCAAATATAAATGCTCCGCCACTTCCATCAGTTACTGAATGAACCCCTCTCTGTGTTTCTTCTGTGTCTGAGTGCGTCTGCAAAGACCTCCAACTCAACCTTGTGTACCACTCTGGCTACAGCATAAATCCTATGAGGAGCAAACAGTCCGTGATGGCTTCCATTAAGAGATACGACGACATCTGAGACGAATTCCCTCGAAAAGCTGGAGCAGTGATGAGCAGGGGGAAATTTTAGGCAGCTGAGTTGTGGTAGGTTGCCTCAGTGATGACACGCAAATGACAGTGTCTGATGAGTGAACTGGTGTGAGTCATGGCACCTCATGTGTCATGTGAATAATTATTGCATGCATGTGAGAATCTTCTTCACGACCCCACACTCCTTGTCCTCTGCAAGCTGCTCAGCTTCTCACTCCATTTGCTGCAGACTTTAAACACATCTGCCCACAAAATGCATTTCTCCCTCGCTTTCTGTCTCTCTTGCACTCTCTCACACACACACACACACACACACACACACACACACACGCTCCCACACATGCGTGTGCGCACATGCATAAAACACACACATACATAAACGCACTCACACTCGCCCACGCGCGCACGCGCGCACGCACGCGTGCACACACACACACACACGCACACACACACACACACACGCACACACACACACAAACTACTGAGTCACATAGCCCCTGAACTCTTATTTGCAGTCTGTGACATGAGTAACAGAAGCCGCCTCTAAACAATGTCAACCGAGAGCTCCGTCTCATGTACCTAATTACACTTCGACTTTTCTCCCATTTCACACGCCAATGTCTGCGTGTGTATGTGTGAGTGTATGTAAAAAATGTGTGAAAAATTTAGCGCCCTTGCAAACTTTAGGTAACTCAGACATTCCTTTCTATATAGTTGAAGACACAGCACATAAAAAAGACTGAAGCCTCCAAAAAGCTCTGTGTGAAGTGAAAGATAAAAGTCAGCAAGTAGGCGAGTGGGTAGAAAGGTGGGAGGAGGGGATTGATACACCCTCCTGAGAGAGGAAGTGCGAAAATGCAGTGGGGGAAAAGTGTCCTCTCAAGGGAAAATAATACCTCATTGATGTGACAATTTCCCCTGAACCTCAAACAATACATTTCTGAGTAAAGAGGGAGAGAAACCTGAGAGTTTTCTTGAAAAGGAAAGAAAAAAGGGTGCCTCCCAATGCTTTCTCCTCAGCCCCTTCCTTAGGTTTCCTTTTAGACTGCTTTAGCATTGAGTCAGAAGATCTTTTCACAAAAATGTAATTAAAGAGGAAACAACCCCAAAATTGTCTTGACAATAATATGTTGTATGTGCCGAAATATAGTCTAAACATGGCATTCAGGTGAATATTGCATTTGTGAAATACGAGTTAAGTAGCAAAATTCACCCATTTTTATCCATCTCAGGGGGTGGCCATTTTGCCACCTGTTGTGAATGAAAATGACATCACATTTGCCAGGTCTTATCACAATCAATCACAGCTCAGCTTCAGAAAACTGGTGAGCTGTGTGTGTGTGCGCGTGTGTGCGTGTGTGTGTGTGTGTGTGTGTGCGTGCGCGTGTGCGCTTGAGTGCGTGTGTGTGTAACACTGAATTATTGCAATAGAGTATAGTATAGTTTAGTATAGTGTGAGTATAGTGCCTTAAAAATATTCATGCACCTTGAACATTTTCATTATTCACTTTACAATCAAAAACTAGAGCATAATTTGAATTGTAGGTATACATTTTTTTGTTTTCCAAATTTTTAAGCAAATATAAATCTGAAATGTGGTGTGTATTTGCATTCAAAGCTCTGCACTCTAATACTCCTAAATAACATCCAGTGCAATCAATTGCCTTTAGAAGTCTCCTAATTAGTAAATAGAGTGCAGTAGAGTAGAGTTATGTACAATTTACTCTCAGAGTAAATAAACCTGTTCTGTGAAGGCCTCAGCCGTTTGTTGGACAAAAACTATTGAACGACACAATCAAGAAGACCAAGGAAATCAGACAGGTCAAGGATAAAACTGTGTGGAATTTTAAAGCCGTGTTAAATTAAACAGAGTTTGTGCAAAAATTTGAAAAGATAACTTTATACATCCAAAGAAACACTTCATTATCCAAAAATCTGCAAAATATGGCACAACTGCAAACCTACCAAGACATAACTACACCTAAACTGACAGAGCGAGTGAGGATAGCATTGGTCAGACAAGTCCAAAAGGCCAACTGTCACTCTTAAAAAGCTGCAGAAATCCACAGCTCAGGTGGCAGAATGTGCCCACAGCACAACTAGCCGTGCACAGCACAACACCGGACTTTATGATTGAGTGGCAAGGATAAAGGAATCACTGAAAGAAAGACATATTGAGACATTTGTCAATGTAATATTGTCTATTTAATAGGACAGAATAGTATTTTAAATTTCACAATAAAAAGGTTTACATTAAGAGTTTGAAATTTCTAACCAGTTCAGAGTGTAGTCTGCCTTTCACCTAAAGTCAACTGGGATAAGCTTACTGCATTGATAAGCTTACTGCAACTCAATCTCCTCCATTTTGCCACATCAACCACTTTTTTTTTTCTTAAATTTGTTCTGCAGTTATTCTTGAGCTGCAGAAGACACCCCAGGTGTCCAGGAACTAGACTAATCCCCTATGAGGGAAGATCACATGTGCACTGTTCCACATGCATGCACACAATAATAACACTGACCCTACGCTAGATGGGCCCATGCATTTGAAAGAGAAAAAATACATGTTGTAGAAATAATCAAATATTACAAGTGATTTAAAATGGGCTGAAGATGCAGACTGAATGACTGTTATTTTACTCAAATTCATTTCACTACATTACGTACTTCAAATACTACATGAAATATTGAAAGCAGTCGGTGTGGTATAAAAGAATGCTGGGTAAAGGAGTATTTGTTCTGAAGTGCAAAACACAACAACGAATAAACACAATAGCATACCTAAGACAATAAAAAAATAATCCCAAAACAACAAAATACAATAGCAATCACACCCTTAAGGACTGGCTGACAATGAATTTGGCCTAGCCTGATAGGTTCCTATAGTAGAAGGGAGAGCAAGCTGAGGAGTGCTGAAGCATAGAGAAGAAATGAAAATGAGACCGCATGTGAGAAGTGTCGTTCCAAGAATGGTGAATTAAATAAAAATTAAAAACAATCCTCCAACACCATCATTAATGTAACTAGCTGTCAGCTATGAGGAACGTAATTTTGATTCCTTTGTATGTCTGGTACATGTGAAGAAATTGACAATAAAACTGACTTTAC
Organism: Syngnathus scovelli; assembly: GCF_024217435.2. Taxonomy (NCBI): domain Eukaryota; kingdom Metazoa; phylum Chordata; class Actinopteri; order Syngnathiformes; family Syngnathidae; genus Syngnathus; species Syngnathus scovelli. Next base: position 18,358,363 of record NC_090847.1, read on the forward strand.
AGTATTCTTGTTTGCTTACCAAAGAAGCAGCTGAAGTTTGGCACACCACATAAATACAAAGCACCCAGCTGCGACGGCAGCCACACCGAACAATGGCAAAGATGTAAGAATGTAACGAGCTATAGCAAAGCTCTTTACCAAAATAAACTCGAGAACACCTCTCATATGAGCAAGTCTGTGAACACCAGGCTAAGATGTTTTTGCCAGGTGAATAGCGATGCAGGTCGATAAACATAGCTGAGGATGAGGGATTAACAGAGGTGTGTCTTTGTTACGTACACATTTGGCTCTGTAAATGCCGAAGTTTAAAGTTAATGATATACGTATGGCATGTTATTCATAATAGAATAGGTTCCTCCAGCTACGAAGCATAACTGCCTGAGTTACGTATATTTGAAAGTTTTTGATGAACAAGCACAGTGTTTCGAATTCCCTGCAAATAAAGAAAAATTGCTAAAATTGTCTTTTTGAATGTACAGCAGCCTACCTACATCTTGCATTGAAAGGTTTAGCACTCAAACGAACGACAACTCTGCACATTCTGAGCTCACTTGTATGGTCAAAAGCAAAGCACAGAACATTTCACAAGCCGAAAAATCCTCCACTACTTCAGGCATTCAAGATGAAATATGACAAATACATACCAAATTGAATTAGGGTAAAATTATTAATTATTTTAATTCTAATTATTATTAATTATTGTGCTCAGGTGCAAATACAGTATGTACCTGTACAAATCCATAACAGATGTAAAGCAAGAACCACCATCAAACACATTGATACTTCATTCTTGCCAGGAAGTAAATCCAAATAAAGTGGACGAATTTTGCATTCATATCAGGCACAAAAACACGATTACATTTCGCTGTAGTGAAGATTTATGACCCATGCCTCCAATTGTGCGATAGAACAAACTCCTTCTGCGGCAATGTCACTTTCTGCCCACCCCCTGCTCTCACACAGATAGAAACAGTCCATCTAAGTTTCAAACCCTGTGAAATATTCACGAGTACCTAAAAGAAAAAACTTTCAATACACGTAACAAGACCCCACTGCTTTTGTGGTCGCTCCCTATCTGTTGCTTACTCTCATTTTGCTCTTCCTTCCTTCTCATGAATAATGGACACTTACAGAAGCCAAAGCCTCAGATTGTTCCCGCTTTTTGATACAGCTTTGTTGCACCGATCAAAACAGTTTTCTTAATTAACCATGAAAATCTTTGTTATGCAAATGAATGGCCACAAAACGGTGACTGTGTTGCGCTTGGGCATTCAAACTAAAGGTTGATGTTGAAAACCTGCAATCAACTTGCAAGTTCACTAACAAATTCATGCGAGGGCAGTCTTGCGTAACCATTAAAATGCAAGGCATAAAATCATTAGTAACAATCACAAAAACGAGCCCTTACTTCAAATAAAACAGCACCACAAAGGCATACAAAACTGAATTTTCATCGTCGTTTGTGACATTGAGCAGCCCTATTTTATATATTTCATAATTAATACTCAATTTATTGATTTGTGTGTTGAACAAGTGATAAGTTCAGAAATGTTGTCCACCCACTTATTATTAGAGTGACATTTTAGCATGCAAATAAAGCACAAAACTTTGAGATATCGGCAGCGCATATCGGTCGTCGGTTGACCCTAACCTCTAAATATTAGCATTTATTTTTGATTGGATAGTGATATTGTAGGTTAAATTTGCCTGATAATCTTGGCTGAGACGATTGCATGTTCTCCCTGTGCTTGCCAGGGATGTATGGTCAAGGAAGATTGGGGAGGCAGAGCCTCCTTGCTTGTCACTTCTGGATATGTGCCAATGTTCCCGAAGAGGACCAGAGGCAGAAGGATTGAAATATGGCAAAGTTGTTATGAAAATACTTGCTTTGGAAAAAACTCACCCTAACCTACAACTAGATCAGGAAGGATACGTCCTATTTTATTTCCCGCCACGTTCTTGCTCATCAGTAAAATGGATGGATAGTTAAAGCTATGGTGTGAAATTCAGGTTGTATGGCTTGGTGTATGGACCTTGGGATTTATTTGCTGACAGTATAAGATCGCTTTTGTTGATGATTTGAAAGGTGATTTTTTTTTTTTTGTGCTTCTTTGGCTCGCTGGCTTCCTAATGAGTATCGTATTTAATGTTTAGAAGATGCTGCTTTCGATTATGTTAAGATCTGCTTATTGTCATGTTGTATACCGTAATTTCCGGACTATAAGCCGCGGCTTTTTTCCAAAATTTTGAACCCTGCGGCTTATAGTCAGGTGCGGCTTATATAAGATTTTTTTTGTGATTTTTGTGATGACTTGATCACTTTTATACACTCGTAAAAAGGCTGTGGACCACTGTTGTGCGGTATCTTGAAGAAAAAAACAACAAAAATACTATTTTAAAACACTACTATGGCTGCTGCTTATTCTGGCTGTGTTGTTTGTGACTATTATGAGCTTTAGTAGGAATGCACACTAGGTTACCTGCGTCAAAGGGCTCTAAACCCTTTCTCTTACTCTGCCATTGTATTGAAGCCCAATCAATCAGCATTTAAATTCAATTCTTCTGAAATTTTGTTCACCAAAAACAAGTTGTAATGAATGTGAACTTTTAATGCATTTCATTCAGAAGGTTACTTTGAACCCTGAGGCTTAAATGGCGGCGCGGCATATTTATGGATTTTTACGGCTTTCTGTGTACTGTCTTTCTTTGTAAAAAAACTCATGTGCACGTGCGGCTTATAGTCCGGTGCGGCTTATGTAAGAAAAAAACTAAAACATCCCTGAATTTTAGCTGGTGCGGCTTATAGTCCGGTGCGGCTTATAGTCCAGAAATTACGGTATTCATGTTTTCTGAAAACTCAGGATAATTATAATATTATTATTGGTCAACCAGTGGCCAAATTTGGACTCGTTTTACATTACCTCTTTTTTATTTCCATGACAACTGTACGCTTGCATCCTCTGTTAATTATCTTGTTCCTTTATTATACTACTTAGGAACAAACACATAAAAATCATTCTAATAAGTGCTCTTTTTGCTGTTTTCTTCCATCCAGCTCGTTTTTGCTTTAGTCGTGTACTGTGCTAATTTAATCAAAATAGCTAAAAGACTTTTAAGCATAAAAACAGTTTTAACACTGCTGCCATTGTTGTACTGTTCACTTTATGATGTTAAATGCCAAATTCACTGCAAATCAAATGTTAATTTTGTCCTGAAAGTATAAATCCAAGCACGGTGTTATATTGAACCTGTGAGTATGAATTGAAATAAGCTGTGTTTGCATGCTTCAGTGCCTGTTAGAATGTGCACCATCACTTGCATTCAATGTTCTTGCAGTCGGTAAGCAAACACACCTCTCTGTGAACTCCTAACAAACCTTGTAGGCCAACAAACCAGCATTCAAATTTTGATCATGCAAAAAGAAACATACGTTCTTGCTGTTTTGTCTCTCCATAATTGTTCACAAGTGCCAAATGTTATTTGATTCATGTTACACTATTTATCATTCAATGTTTCCCTTATAACATCTGTAAATAAAAAGAAAATGGATTCAACATATTGATATTTATCTACAGGGCAAACAATATCCATGGTTCTCTTCCATTTAGTAGCCGGAGGAGATTTCTCCCACTAGCTGTGAAAATCAGAGAGCAGAAGATATTTTTGGGGAATACCAATGCAAGAACTAAGAATGGAGAGCCTATTTTGCAAAAAAAAAAAAAAAAAATTCCCCATACTGCAGTAAACAGAAATGCAGTATGGAAGAAAAAAATAAATAAATAAAAGCGTGTGTGTATGTGTGTGTGTGTGTGTGCGTATATATATATATATATATATATATATATATATATATATATATATATATATATATATATATATATATATATATATATATATATATATATATATATATGTTGTAACGTGTCAGTGTCATCAGCATCAGCACCATGGCCAGCTCCCCTCTCCCACACACTCCCCCACTGTTATCTCAGCACCCTGGTCAGCTCTTTTCTCCCACCTGGCAGTGATCAGTACTAATTGCCGCACCGTTTTTGTTGTTGTTGTTTTTGTTAAATCCACTGTTTCTGCTCACTGTCTGTTACCTGTTCTGACCCCCATTGCCGACCTAGCTTGTCTTTCACCTGACTATTCCCGAGTGCTGGGCGGCCTGACTGCGCCTGTCCCTGACCACGTCTCAGCTCTATGTCCTGTCTGCTGGTTTGCTCGCTTTGCTTCATTCCAGTCTCCCACTTCTCTTTTCCTCAAATAAAGTAGTTTGTGTCACACATGGTCATCCTGCCCTCGTTCATGACACATTTAAAGCTGTATTAATTATGTTGGCAACAGAACAAGTTAATTTATTTTACTTCTGATATTGAATACACATTATTTCAAGAGCTGATGCTCAATATTAAATGCCACTATATTTCACCCATGTCCTCGTTTTTAATGTGATTTATTTCACGCAGTCCAAATTAAAACTGAAATTAGCATGTACACTTGAAGCTATCAATCAGTTGACTGTTTCAGCGCACCTTTTGCTCTCCGCTACCACTCATTTATGCCTGTTAAAACAATCATTACACTAATCTACATAACTGCTCACTGGCTGGATTTAGTGTACAAACAGTGAACTTGAATCCAGCGAATATTGGCTTTGGTGGAAGACAAACTAAGAGATTTTTGTGTTAGTCTGAAACATAAGTGTTAGGTAAGCTGTGTTTTATGTCACCTGCGAAGAGGGAGATATATGTTGAGGCTGCCCCAGGGCTACAGCTTTCTATGACACTCAGCTATGAGCACCACATGACAGAATCGGGGGGGACTGGCAGAAAAGAGAATCTACTAACTCTGAGCAGAGCTTGCTTGTAGGATAAAGAAGCTGACACATATAGTGTTAGGAGTGGGATTGTTACATACAAAAGCAACATCAAGATGAGAAAATGTCACAACTTCAAATTTAATTCAAAAGAGGTGCAGTGATGAGTGCTAACTCAACCTTGCATGTTTAATCTGAGAGGTCATACATAATGAGGTGGCTGGAAGCAGTATTTATTAATGATATGAAATGAAAGCAACATAAAAACCTGCAGACGAAATGACTAGCAGTGAGAGACAGAGAAATAAAATATACTAAATATATTCAAGCTGGGATAGATGATGCGAGACTTTGCAAAGAGAACCTTTATAGAACTCAGCATGTTACCAAAGCCACAGTTAAAATGTCAATGACAGTAGGCAGCAGAAACTGCTGGATGCACAGTACGCTTACTGTATACGATTTCTGGTAACTATTTAGTCAGAAATGTTTTATAAAAATTTACATTGAAAATTAAAATTACATTTATATAAAAAGAAAATATATAAAACATAAAAGAAAGTGCGTCTTGTATTAAAATATACTATTTATGTATATAATTCTTTTTGTTATGTGGTTAGTTGTACGGTACTGAACTCTGGGTACTGCTTCTTAGGCAACATGGTACATTCATACTTTCACAATGCCTTGCAAACAAGCTGTTCTGCACACAAATTATCTACCCTCCAACCATTTTCTAAACCACTCCATCCTCACACGGTGTGCTGCACATAGACAGACAACTATTCACGCTCACAATCACATGCAATTTGGAGTGTTCATTCGGTCTACCATGCATGTCTTTGGAATGTGGGAGGAAACAGGAGTACCCGGAGGGAACCCGCGCAGGCACGGGGAGGATATGCAAACTCCATACAGAAAGGAACCCGCAACCTCTGCACTGTGAGGCAGACGTCCTGACCAGGGCACCGCGGTGCCAACAATAATCATTTCTCTTCAATTATAATGTTTAATGATTGCGAGGAACCCAAATTAAAATCACAATGGAATTTTTATTAATTGACCATCGTATGATGAACATGAACTTTGTTGGCGTGGTGTCCTGGGCAGTGTGTGACCAAGATAAGAATTAGCCCACCTGCTTTAGAACCTTTTAATGATTATTGATGAAGTTGCTCAGTTAAATACAGACCAACAATTAAGAGCCTGCCAGTAGAGAGTGCACACTACTAATGAGCTGGAGCGTGCCCAGGCTTGCGGACCTTGTGCTGAGGTGTGTGTCAAACGTAATGGAAGCGCTTGTTTTAATCACACCTGAATCTTAAAGGCTTTGCTGTTGCTGTCACTGTCAATGTCGGTACAAGCTTTATCTCATGGGGCTGAAGCTCGACAGATGGGCTTCAGGGTTCAGGTGGAAAAAACAAATCCTTGACTGGGCCTGGGGTGGTGGCTCGTGCATTCGGCTTTTCACATCTGCTGTTTACACACAGACAACCTGACCTTACCTCGCACAGGCCACTGTTGAAGCCAATCAAATCATCCGCCTCTCCACAATATTACTGCCGTTGGCGTTTCCAAGCTTGTCCTATTCTTTAACCTCTTTTATCATGCCATCTGATTTTGTGAGTTTCTCATTACCTGCAGCTGCCCTCATGCCATTGTCTACTCTTTATTTTGTAATTTTATTTGTGTAAGCCAAGATGATTGAATTAACAACAGTGTTCTAATTTATACCATAACCACTGACTGGCTGACCTTTTGCACGTCAGCAATTGCCTTCTTTTGGAATATCCTCCGCGTCCTTTTGCTCTTCTGTCTTATTTCCAGTCCTTCAAATGGAAAACCTGGCATTCACCTCCAAATAACTTTGTCTTAAGTTATATAAGCTCTTTTTTGTGTGTGTACTGCCTGTGTTGATATGTGTGTGCCACATTGACAGCACTAGGCCAGACAGCCTAACAGTGCTCATATGAGAGACACACACACGCACACACAACATCAAAATCCTCAGGTGGATTTGTACACATCATTTTGTCTTTCTTACTGTCTGCTCATTCCCAATTTTTGACCCCAATCTCATCTAGGAGAGGATTTATGAAGGGGCACACCTCATCCCTCCAGCACAACACAATCTCAATTGGAGTGAGTACAACCTTATTCCCAACCAGACATCCATTAAATCGAGGCATTCCTGCAATACAACTATTGCACATCTTTATCTCTTTTATTGCTTATCCAGGCTAAATGTCAATGCAAGTGATGGTAGTCACTGGTCAGTATTGTGTTTAAATGTCTAATTTCTTCGACAGTGTAATGTTATATTTAAACTTAATCGACATTTCTGGAAAATTACAATTTTGGTTAAAGCGTCATTATCTTGATTAGGTTTTGGACCTATATAAATGAATGTTAAATGATGTGTGTTAAATGATGTGTGTTAATTATGTTAGGTTGTGTACAGTTTTGACACATGTTTGGACACCCTGGGCCCAAAATAGGAAAGCCTGCCTGCTCAGACATCCTGTCCAGTTCACCAGGAGAATATTTGTGAGGTAACTAAGGTGGTAGTCTGACCTCTTATTGTTAATTATTTTAAAATGGTGTGTTCAAGACTTTGGTCCATGTAGTGTATCTCCTGTTGGACATGCTATTTAGTTTCCCCGTGTCTATACGTTTCCCTGAAGACATTTTCATCCAATTACCAGCCTGGCAGCCTTTCCTAACGAGTTGTACTGCAGTAGTTTTCCTCTGTCTGCCTTTTTTCGCTTAATTGTGCTCTGACACCTTCATATTGTGTTCGCGCTTACTCTGTCAGCCTGCAGCAGGCTTTATTTCTCCTTTTTTGCATTGTGGTGTTACGTGACTGTGTATCAGCTGTGCGCTGAGGGGGAGTTTCAGGCTGATTAAAGACATGATTTATCAGGGCAAGATGTTGAAGAAATTCCCTGATCGCTCCTCAAATCGCATCTCTTCAAATGAGCTCGATCCACTCAACCAACCACAGAAGCTACTCACCCCCAAGACACAGGCATTTACATTCATGCATGTACACAAATAAACTTTTTCTTTTTGCTCTCACACATGAATCACATAGAGCATTGTAACTAAAATGTGGTGTGAACAGCAAATTAAAGTCTTTGCGTATCTGACTCACTTAATGAACTTGTCAAAACCCACAAATCAATATAAATGTAGCTGATAAAAAACACAATTAAACCTATTAAAAGATATTTTTAAATATTGGTTACTGCCTGTTTTAACCTCTCTTACCATATAATTACTAAGCTAACTCTTGCTCCGATATTTCTCTCAATGAAAAACCTGCTTGCTACAAGGTGTTTGTCACTCCTAGTTGACGTTTGCTGTAAAATCATTCAAACAAAAGCGTATTTTACATTGTATTTTTAAACTATCAAAATATCATAAAACTATTTGTGAGCTTAACGCTACCATAAACCATAGATATGATAGCAGAAATTAGCAGAGGTGATAAAATAATTATAAACAAAGAACAAACAACTTTAACTCACATGGAGTAACAACCTAAACAGTGGGCTGACAAGCCGCACTGAATAACACTTAAAGATAATGTATTCAATCTGCCCTGTGCGACTATTATTAGAGCTAACAGTTGGGGACACTCTCTCCCTCGAATTCATTGCCCTCAAGTGCAACATGGTACTTGAGGCGACCAGGGCTCAGGCAGTTGAGCGGGTCGATTAGTAACCAGAGGGTTGGCAGTTCGACCCTAGCTCAGTCACGTGTCGTTGTGTCCTTGGGCAAGACACTTCACACACCTTGCCTCTGGGTCGTCATTGTAAATGAGAAAATGTTCTCAATTGACTTACTTGGTAAAACATTGAATTAGAAAAAAAAATAAATATATATATATATATATCAACTCCACTGTATGTATGCAACCTTTGCCTGGGGCCACCTTTAGTTACTTATAGGCCCCGGGGCTGACCATCAAATGAAGGCCCCTCTCCCTAACAAAGATGCACAAGTCATTTTCGACATTGACAAACAGATAAGCAGAAATAATAATGTCTTGTCTGTAATAAATAGAATAGCCAACAAATCAAAAGGTTCACACTCTATACCTTTTATAAAGCTAGAGTGCATTTCTCCCATCACTTGAACAACACCCTATGAATAAAAATATAGTTCAATGGTATTGCATTGATATCAACTACACTTAACAAAATTAGAACACATTGTGCACTCTTCGACTGACAATACTTGTTTAGGTCAAGTCAAAATAATATTTGGCATTGGTATCACGCATCCCACAATACCCTCTGCCAGATGCAAAATGACGTCAATAAATTTGGATTTTTTTTTTCTTTCTTTTATTATACAGTGGAATGTGTTAAAAAAAAGTAGTGAAAATCGATAATGGTTGCAAAGAATGGGCTGAAATATTGTGGGGGTTTACTGTACAGTATTTGATTTCCTTGATATTTCCTCTTGTGTCAATTTTAGTTCAGTTTAAATTTCAAAGGTTAGATGTTGTACAGTTCTTGTCACACGCTTATCTTAAAACACTGTGTACAGCTGTTGCTCATATCCTTTTGAAGGTGGAGGTAGAATGTCCGAAATGGAGGCAAGCAGGCATGCAGGTCGAGGGAGAGAGGCAATGGCAGGCAGGCAAAGGTGGTAGGCCAAGCAAGGAAAGGGGGGAAGGGGAATGGCAGGCAGGCAAACAGGTGGCACACAGGTACAAATCCAAATAGTTTGTAATTCAACTAAGGTTTCAACATAAAGGGTTCCAAGAAGTAAACTAAAGTTTTTTTTCTAAATTCCAAGTTTCAAGTTCCAAAAATTACAAGCTTGGAGCAGACTTGAAGTAGCTAGAAGCGGCCTTTTAGTGGTAAAAAACTATGTCACTACTATCTTCCTTCTTTGTCTAACTGAGACTGACTACCAAGTGGGAGCAGCCTATTTCCCTGATCAGGTGACTGATCAGGTGACCAAAGGCTGTCAAATAAAAGTCCATGGCCCAAGGCCAGCAAATCTTAAACAAAAATAAGAATTTAAGCGAAGGAAACTAAATTGGCTCCAACACTCTCTAAAGAGAGTCATGCGTGAGAGTGAGTCATTTCTTTGAAATATCCACAAATCATACTCTATGCCACATTTAAAATGTGCGTTGACTCAAGTCCACACCCCTCAGTGGCTTATGAAAATATGATAGTCTCAAAGTGATGTCTTCATCAAGAATGCATGGATCCTAAAAGAACTAGATTAAATGAGAGAGACACTTTTACCAGGCTGTAACTTTCACTTCCCTATTTTTTTGTGAATAAATGGTGTCTAATTCACCTTTTTGTTTTATCAATTTTCTGTCACCCATCTTTAATCTACTTCTGCTTCAGTTAGTGATTTCCTATATTTCCCAAGAAGCCTTTCACATGCTCCAGAAAACCTAAAGTCAATTTTATGAGAAGCCAAAGCCAGCTCAACAGTGGATCACAGCTTTCAGTGACCCAGAACTATTGCGCGTAGACAACTTAATATGTATGTACCAGTCCAGTGTGTCCATTTAGGAGAAAGTAACATTTAATGAAAAGCAGTTTAAAAAGGTATGAGGTGAAAAAAATATCTAGGAAAGGCTCACACAAAAAAACATGTAGTTTTATAGACATCTAAATCAAGCAATATTTGCTCCACTGTTACCCATCGGATTTTGATTTAAGTCAGAATTTATTTGGCAGGTCCTTTCAGAGACCTTGTCAAAGCCAGACATTCATTCAAATCAATGATGTAATTATCTGTATAGTGCAGTTATCTATATAGTGCAACAGTGACGATTCCAGAAGAACAGAAATCATGTACCGCTGTAACGTAATTTGGATTAAACAAAAAGGTAATTGAATGCTGCTCCAGCTAAAAAGGAACTACATAAGATTATGTGTACCTTTTGAAAAAAATGGCATTGTCAGGATTACAATTGTAATGATAAGCGATGATCGATCAACGTGCTCCAAAATAGTTTTGGTCTTATTCGGCTACTTTCGCCTCCACACACCACTCTATTAGCCCCAAAGCAACTTTCAAGGCAGCTTCCAGCTGGCCTCGGCTGGGCCGGGGATCAGGCTCTTTAGGCAGGTGGAGCAGAGGCAGAATAGGCATATGGTTCACCAGTCCTCCTGCTCCAACTGCTTAATCCACCAGGGCCCTACTTGAGGCACGGCTGACAGTAGGTGGGAAGCCCCCACGCCTCGAAACGCAGCTGCGCGGACCGAAGACTCCCCTCCCTCCAACTGAAGGTGCAGTGGGGGTTCAATGTCCTACCACAACTACCAACCTGGGAATTTATAACATAGCTCATGATGTTACATAGAAAGATATATAGTTGATGTCATTTGGAAAAACAGAAGTTTCTGTTAAAGCCTCTTTTATCTTCCAGTCCTTTACAATAACAAATACTGATCACTTGATCAATTGGTGCTAAACCATACATAGGGAATGAATGCAAATGTTTTCTTGCTCATAAGTCTAACAAATGTTTTATTTTGAAAATTGGGCACAGGTGAGCCTTTGCCTCAGCACACACAGCTCGTCTTGGTCATGTGATTCGAAAATGCAAAGTCACAAGCAAGCAAAAATGACGGGGAAAAAAGCAAAATGATGAAACGGGAGAAGAGCCTACAATGCCACCCCTTCAAAAAAGGTGCATTTATCTGTCAGCAGTCCTACTTAAACCCAGTCTGCCTAATCTGTGGCAACAGGCACAAAAGAGGCAAATAAACCTTCAAAACTCTCTAAAACTGAATAGTAGGCTCAGAATAAGTGGTTTGTCCAAATTTGCATTTTGCACCTCATATAGACACAATGAAATCCAAAACTGCGAGCATGTATGTAAGTGGCACAACGCGCTTACGTCACATACTATTCACATGAAATTGGAGGCGGAGTCGAAGCTATTCCGGTGAAGGAAGAAATCAAAGGTTTTGGAGCATTTGAGAAAGAAATGCGAGGCAAGCACCATGGAATATCGTCCAGTCCTATAGCTACATCTGCAAAGTCTAACCCCGGACAACTCAAATATAAATCTCAAAGAGCCTCAAATATCATGATGTCAATGGGTAATTCAGCCATGTAAGATAATACTGGAATCTTCACAACAATTAGAAATAAAACCCAACTATTTCAAATTAATGTCCTGATTAAATGAACTCAACAGCAATGCCAGATCTAACATTTCCAGAAATGTAACATCAAAAAAGCAATACAGTACAAGAGGGCAAACAATGAATGAATCATATCTTAATAAACTAACATGCATTTTAATTTACATTTTAAATGTGTTCGAGCATGTGCTAAAAAGACAGATACACACAAACCAAAGCTGGCAGAAAATTCACGTCTTCTGTTATTAAACTCCCTGTCGTCCCACTCAATGTGGCATGACATAGTTCCATTTACCACATATGCTGACCACAAGAATAAGCTAATGTGTCACATAGTCCAAAGTTCAAAATGATTGCTTTCAAGAAAAGCCAATCTGATTGATGATAATAATAATAATAATAATAATAATAATAATAATAATAATAATAATACATTTTATTTGTAATGAGGAATCTCTCTGCTTATAGGCTTTGCATTGCAGCACACACTCATCACTAATCAAGGCCGCCACTCTGTCTTTGCCTAAGCAGAGCAGTGAAACAGGCTGCAAAAGCAAAGAGGAAAATTAATAGTCCAATTGATCCAGTCCAATCACAGTTGAACTGAATTAGCTGAAATTCACACAATCCATCTATGCTCCCATTCAAACCGAAAAAATAGCTTGTAATGGTTGTACACTAGTACTGCAAATACAAACAGTACAACTGTGCCTGTTGGTCACAAAGGAATGCAAAACAGTCCTGTAGTATTCAGTTAAGTCTCTCTACACAATGAATATTGTGAATAATGATTGCAGTTAATGATATGGGGTGATATGGCCCAAAATTCAGCTCACAGTATCAATTGCATCCCTTCACAGTAACAATATAATTATAATAAACATTTAAGAGTAAACATATTTTTAATTATTAGTAATTTAATAAAAAGTAAATTCTGCATAGATTAATGATCTTTTCCATTAGAGAAGCTAAACTGATAGAACAAACAGCGACCAAACAAATGAGCAGTGTGCATTTACAGTCTAATAATCATTCATTGTATAAACCTCATGTTTAATTAAAATGTTCCTAGTTAAAAATAGTCAAATGAAAATAATAATGCTGATATTTAAAATGAAAATACAACTGTTTTTTAGTCACATTTTCTATATTTTATTCAAATGACTGTGCCCATGAATGAACTCACCTTTAGAGATTCTGTTTTCTACTGAGGATAAAAAAAAAAAAAAAGCAAGTCCATTCAATTACAGTTACAATTACAGTTTTTGTTGATTTTTTTTGACACAGCCGTCAACTCAAAATCCACATTTTCAAAACAGGTAACGGAGAGAGCTAAACACATGCCACAGTGGTAAAAATGAACCGTTTTGAAAAAGGCAATACCAGAGCCAAAACATTTAAAATGTGGAACAAAAGCAAATTTTGCCTTCAAACACTCAACTTTGACACAATGAGCACCTCCAATCAATCATTACACAACGGGCAATTAAAAATAAGAGTAACATGGGCAAACTTGTTATTTCAGAAGTGTGTATCAAACTGATAGCCCTAAGCATTAATCAGTACTCAAAGTAGCTTTCAAAAAAGCTGGTGCGCTATATTTCACTTGTTTTGAATTTCCCTTAACGTGCTGGCTAACACACACACACCCACGCACATATAGACACAGACACACACCCACACACGTACACACTTAAGCTGCCTTTTAAAAGCGGCAGAGAAACCAGACTGAATTTGTCCCGGAACTGTGGAACTGTAGTTGATGTCAGTGAGGCTGGCAGCCATGGATGACTGGGAGCCACTAAGTTTTTAGTCCACTGACGTTATCCAGCCCCTCAAACGATGCATAACCGTGCAGTCATGTCTAAATGTGCTACTGCATATGCGCCTGATTTTTCTTTCACTTTCTGTCCAGACAAAGTATTCATTGCTCCAAAAACAGGAAAGGGAAAGCACTAGCGTTGTTGCTCTCTGTGAGAGAATGTGGTAATCTCAACAGATCTCGCTGATCCTCTTTGACTCTCAGTGTAAGAGGTCACACCAAGCTTGAGCTGGAAGCAGAAACCAGAACCGATAAAATATTTGGAAGTGACATTCAACCACAGCAGATTGGAAAGGATCAACGTTTTACCAATGTAGGGAAATATGGTTTAAAACAAAAATCCAATTAGCAATAGGCATATATGCATATGTTGGACTGAAGTGAGAAAATCATGCCAGAGGATTACCGGGAAACGCACATATATGTAAAGCCTATATAAAAAAAAAAAAAGAGATGTGCTGGGTCATTGTCTGTTAAGATACTGTGACAGCTGTAATGCCAAATCTAAAGGCCGAGGAGATGAGCTGCTGGGCTCCAACTATAGCCGAAGGATGAGGCTGAAGTCCAGCAAACAGTCCAGATGGGTCAGCAGCACACAAGCCAAATCCATCTTTAACCAGCAGGATCAGGGAGCCCTACATCACAACTAAAATGGCAGAGATCTCTCTTTCTCGCTCGCACGCACACACATGCACGCACGCACGCACACACACACGCACACGTACACACACACACACACTGCATGCAGAAATGACTGTGTGTAACTGCTTACAGGCATACAGTTTAAGAGTGATCACCAAAATGGAAGCAAATTCATCATTAATAGTAAATGCAATAATATACGGTAGCTTTATAGAATGCATTCCATTAAAAAAATGGTTTGTGTCGCTTTCAGTAAGCTGTAATAAAGGGCATTTAATAAGTATTTTTACAAACCTATTTTCATGTGAACTGGAGCATTTCAGATGCCAAGTGGGTTTGCCTTATATTAAGCATATTGATTCTAAAACATTTATGCTTCTACGCATAACCACTTTCAGCATATTCTCTGGGGAGATGCTTGGTGCTGTAAAAGCTTGTTGAGTTTGTCTGCTTGTTCCTTTTTTTTTATGAACTGCATTGTGCCAAGAAAACCCATTTACAATAAAGAAATATGTGGAACTAAGTCATTTCTAACTTTCCCGACCAACATCTCACAACTGATGAATTCATGGTGTGATTTAGTAACTCTTAATGGCATATTATAGAATGAACTGATTGTCATGAAAGGTTCTGAGTTGTCAGGAAAAAGGTTTAGAAAATAGTTCTCGTCTTGAAATGTGTGATTATGCAAATCAGCTCCAGCTTCTTTTTTACTATGCACAGGAAAAGATGAAGTATTAAGATGGAAATGGAAACAATTACAATTACATTTTGTAAGAGTATTTGTCAGACAAATGTGGGGAACATTTAAAGAGAACAAACAGTGAGTGAATTGGGTATGGGGCAAATTGTTATCACAGATGTTCCAGCACTGTGACTGAAATGAAGAATTCAGTTTCTCTGCTCTCAAAAGAACTCTCACCCACTGAGCTTCTATTTCTTTAGTATGGCTTACCCGGTGCGAGAGCTACTTTCTAATGGTGCCAAACGCGCTTTTATTGCATTCACCGGTAACACCACAATGGCTCATGTGTCGAAATAATAAGTGGAAGGGTTTTCTTTGTGCAACATTTCCACTGCATTGTGGCACCTCAATATGGCAAAACAGGAAAAAAGAAAAGACAAAATCCAAATTTGATGATGTTTTCTTTGGGAATATAAAACAAAACAATTCTACCATAAGCACCCTCACTTTGTTGCCCTCATTCCTCCCAGCTACTACCAACTTAGGACACAAACAAATCACCTAAGATATCAAAGAGCTGCGGGATGAATTCAATCAATTTTGTTGGCCTACCATAATCCTGACTGTGGAATAAAAACAAGGCTGAATACAAGTTAGATTTACTGATCTCTTCTGATCTAGGTTATTGTTTTTGATTTAATATTTTATTAAGAAAGGAAAATACAGTGCAGAGATTGAAGTCAAAAGCGGAATAATTAACAACACAAAATTAATTTATTTTTTGCAGTTACTCTCCAAGTAAAGACAGTGTACTAATTGAAAGGAACAAATTTGACAATATAAGCATGCGACTAAAAACTATTGGATATAGTGACAAACCAATCAAACAATTATTACACCAACCAGGTTCTCTTGTTGAGAACCGGTTCCCAATTCCCATCCCTAACAGTACTGATGTTTATTTATTTGACATGAAACATGAAGCATAAAGTGGACATATGTGGCAAGAGTTGCAAGTCAGCCACGTCATTTATTACCTGCAAGGCAATGGCGAGACATCATCTTTAGTGACGTCTGCATAAAATTAGGTCAAAGTCTCGCCTTATTTTCCCCAAATACTGTATTTCTTCTTCGTCTGTAGATATGAGATAATTCATGTCTTAACAAAGAATCATTTGTTTCACACACTAGACAGACGTAGGGCGTATTTAATATGTAATGTGAACGCTTATACGAAAAGAAAAACAAAAATTGAATTTCATCCAAAATTTAGACTTGAGCGATAAGACCTGCAGTGTGAGCTTCGCCTAAAATGTTAACACTCACACATAAATTCAGAGTTTTTTCCACCATTTGTCTTCCAGTAACTCCTGTTCAACAACGCTATCCCCATTATGCTTCAGACTACCACTGGAATTAAACATAAACACACAAGGCTGTTAAAGGGATTTTTCTGGTGCTAAATCCATGAAAATCCCTGAAACAAAATCCAGAAAAATAGCATATGGCTTGAGCATTTGCTGTATGATAAAGGCTAAGCACACAGCAATAAATCATTTTTTTGTTGTTGTTTTTTTGCACCAGCACTTTTCTAATGTTGATCTTATAATTGATGGGTTTATTGTTTTGACAAATAGCATGGAGGGCATGTGACTTGACTCAATTCCCTGATACACGCATTTCCCTGATACACGCAATATGTTTAGTATATGTTTACAAAGTAATTCATGAGACAGAATGTAAAACAGATTGTATATTCAGTGTTTAACCAATTAATCACCACCGGATTTATACAATTCATTACAGAAGGTAGTGTCAGTGTTTTGTATCTTTGCTAATTATAGCGGTGTCTGCTAATTATCCTGTTTAAATTGACATGGAGGTTAGTCAATACACTGAGCGCACTGAGTTTTGTTTAACTCAAAACAGTATTTTACATCGAACAAATTGAAACTGTGACTAAACCTTGAACCAAGAATGCACAGGACATTCTGTTAGCCTTAAAGTCAACATCAAATACATCCTTAAAAGGAACATTTCAAACCTGGATGATGTAGATGACTTTACAGCTAAGTAAAACCAAAGACATTGAAGACCTTTACCACAATCATATTTTTCAATCAGCATTAAGATGATGTACTAACAAAGGCAGTGGGCGAGACAAACAGAATTATACATTTCGTTGAGATAAACAAATGCACAAACAGTAGTGACGTAAGCTTTTTATCTGCAGCGCCAAACTGACAAACAAAAGCAATCTTGACGCGGGATGACGCCTAGTCACGACTGGAAGCTGGGGAACTAACTTTAAGCCTGGTTGGCCAAAACATATAAATATCATTTATCCTATGTTTTATACTCAGAGGACATATTAATGTATGGCTCGAAGCATCAACTGTGAATCATGGTCGTTCACTGTGAGCTTTTGTTTGTTGCTTGTGCGTGTTAGGTGAGATTAGGGTGATTCACCATGATTTGTGGAGCATTCACCGCTTCTGCAGCTAGATGAGCAGAAGACTGAATGGGGTTGCCTGACATGAAGGCATTTCCACAAAGGGTAATGTCACGGCCTCCTCTTTGTTGCCTTCCTTTCTTGTTGCGACACAGGTCTTCCATGACATCCTGACCCGATGTTGCATAGTGTTAGTATCAATACATACCATTATCCATGTTAACATTGCAGTGAATGCATTTGGACATAAAGGAAGGGTGTGCACTGATGGAAATGATGAAATAGGCCCATTCCCATCGGCAGGCCATAGGGGGTTGAGGCTAAGCCTAAGACATAAAAACAATAGCACATGCTTAAACAAACAATAATATAATAATATATGAATTAAATTAAACTACATTTTGTTGGATAGATGGCCAGTCTTATCTACAATGCTAGGTGCACAGGCCTACGCGCGACAAATACGTTATTGGTGTGGAAGTCTCTGTAATGAGAGGAAAATGCAATAGCCATGACATTGGTATTACTGTGATCCCTTGTTTTTCACGTGCGATGCGTTCCAGAACCATGCGCAAAAAAAAAAAATGTACGAGTAGAAGCGATATACGTATTATTTAGAAATTTAAACACCATTGTGATGAAATTTCGAGCAAGTGGTGTTTCTTGTTGGCCGCTAAAGCGCATGGGTGTATTGCAATTCAATTAGAAGAGTGTTTTTTTTCCTTGCCAAGCAATGCAGCATGTCCACCTTCAGAATTACCACACTACACTAATCCAGGTGACATCATGCATAGCAAAATCAAAGTGAGTCACGGTTGCGCATGAATCTCCTGTTGCAATGTGGTCCACTACAAAATATTGAAGCTTTCTAAACCCTCCCCAATACTTTTACGGGACATTTGCAAAAGGTGAAACGCAAAGTGGTGAGGGATCACTGTAATGGAAAGATGGTTTTAATATTTTCAGAGGCTAATGTGTGCACAATTATAGATGTCAATATACACTTGATGACAAATGTTTGCAGTTTTTGCACATGTTTAGTTTTCATTAAGGCCGGGTAAAAAGACATTTTGTCCTAAAATGGTTTACCTTAACCAGAATGCCACGGAGCATTTATATGGAGTTAATTAATTACTTTCTGTAAGATATTAAGAATAACTTAGCCCACCCATGCCACTTAGGTCTGATGATGGGTCTGATGAAACCCATTCATTCACCCAAGCATTCATCTTATACTTGCAACTGTTTTGGCATTTACAGCTGAGATGTACCGTATTTTCACAACCAAAGGGCGCACCGTACCAAAAGGCGCAGTCTCAGTTATGTGTGCCATTACTGTATTTAACACACACATAGGGTGCGCCACATCAAAGGGTGCATGCATGCCATGATTTACGGTAAACAAACAAACAAAAAAAAAACGTCACGGGAGCAAGAAAGTGAGTTCGGTTGTACTTTATTCTACTGTACTTTATTCTACTGTTTAACCATGTACTCTACTCACATAATTGTTGATCGATATTCCTACGCTGATTGGTTTACCGCCGGAACGACATAAAACGCAATGTCCATCGGATGCTTGTATATTGGGTCTCTGTGTGGCAAATGTCACACTAAACAATGGCGGTACGTAATCCTTTACGTGACACGTCTAGTCCTGTGATTGTTTTTTTTTTTTTTTGTCCCGATCTACGTCTACGCATGTATATTACGGAAGCCACACAAAACAACTTTACAGATTTTTGATTTTTCACAATAAGCGCACCTTCTTTAAAGGCGCACCTTAGTTTTTGGAGAAAATTAAAGGCGTCTATGTGTGCCCTATGGTTGTGAAATTACGACAAACTGATTAATATCAATATCCTCTCTCGACAGACAGGCAGACAGAGCGAGAGCGAGATGCAGGGATAGATGGATAGCTGGGCAGGCGGACGGACAGACAGAGAGACAGAGAGAATGAGACAGAGACAGAGAGAGAGAGAGAGAGAGAGAGAGAGAGAGAGAGAGAGAGAGAGAGAGAGAGAGAGAATGAGACTGCGAGAGAGAATGAGAGAGAGAGGGAGACAGAGAGAATGAGACAGAGAGACAATGAGACAGAGAGAGAATGAGACAGAGAGAGAGAGAGAGAGAGAGAGACAGAGAGACAGAGTGAGAGACAGAGAGAGAGAGAGAGACAGACAGAGAGACAGAGAGAGAGAGAGAGAGAGAATGAGAGAGAGAGAGAGAGACACAGACAGATGCAGACAGACAGACAGACAGACAGACAGACAGACAGACAGACAGACAGACAGAGACAGACAGAGACAGACAGACAGACAGAGACAGACAGACAGACAGAGACAGACAGAGACAGACAGAGACAGACAGAGACAGACAGAGACAGACAGAGACAGACAGAGACAGAGACAGAGACAGAGACAGACAGACAGACAGACAGACAGACAGACAGACAGACAGATAGACAGATAGACAGATAGACAGATAGACAGATAGACAGATAGATAGATAGATAGATAGATAGATAGATAGATAGATAGATAGATAGATAGATAGATAGATAGATAGATAGATAGATAGATAGATAGATAGATAGATAGATAGATAGATAGATAGATACAACACAGCTGTGGCAAACATATCAAACAAAAGGTTTGCCTGGTTTTCAGATGGGTTTATTAAGACCTTACAGCTCTTCGCACCTAGCTGCACTAATCCTAGAGCCTTATGCTTACTGGTACCAAAGCCAAGTGGCCTTATATAGAGGCTTTCTCCCTCATCCCCTTGTACTATCAGACCTCTCTATGTGTGAGCATTTGTGACTATGATGAATGGACAAGGCAAAAGAGGGGAGGGTGAATGTGAGACATTGCACAAGTGAGGTCACTGAGGATAGAAAAAGTGGAGAGCATGAACATGGTAGGCAGGGAGGGAAAACAGTATGAAGAGGAAGGATTGCACAGAAACACAAATTGCATATAAAAGCAACTACATGCACTCTGCCCCTGTGTTTATGTCCTTCTTTGGCGCGTGCATGAGTGTGCGTGTGCAAGCGTGCGCGTGTGAAAGGCCGAGGTAGGTTAAACTTGTACTCCTGAAGTGTTCCCAGAAGAGATTAATCATCCTGTGCTAGAATGCAGCATCTTGGTCATAAATCATCACCTGACCCCCCTCGCTCGATTGCTGCCACACATCGCCGTGAAGTCGGCGTAAAAGGAGTGTCATTCTATAGCCATGGTAAACAAACAAATTATTTTATTGATATAGTGAGTAAAAGCCAAACAATCAAGATAATTACCACTAACAAATGTATAGTTAGATGTAGCCAATAAATCGTTCAAGATCTATGAAAGGGTGAAACAAGCAAATTGTTCAGCTTGTTTCCCACATGGTTTTAAAGTGAATACAGGATGTGATCAGAGCTTTAATTGGTACAGGATACAGTCTTGAATGCAGAGGGGGGAGGAAGTGTTTTTGTTTTATTTTATTATAATTCTATTTATTTATGTATTTATTACAATAAAATGAAATAAAATAATTTGTCGCACAAAAAACACACATAGCAATACAAACAAATGTTTGTCTATAAGGACCTTTGAATGGATCTAGAATTAGATCAATTGTAACTGGAAGACCATATATCATTTTTTTTATTAAGCTCATATTTGCACTATTTGGCCACTACAGTGACAATAATAACAGTAACTGAAGTGAAAAAAAAAAAAATTTGACTGGCAGCACAAAAGACCATTTAAAATTTTTAAAAACAAGTTAATATAGCCAAGGTATACTGTAGTATAGCTGACATTTATTCATACCATTCTTTATTCATACCTATTTTCACAATTTGCTGAAATCACTGAATATTTGAATATTATAAATAGTGCATTTCATTATTATTGGAACTATCTTCGACCCCAAGTAATTGCTAAGACTGCTGAAGCAGCATGGACCTCTTTTCCAAATTATGTCCCAACACTCACACGGAATATGTTGAAGCGTTACTAACGGCGAGTGATATATTTAATTTGTTTCCATGTCGGTTCTTCAAAATTATTCCTTTACACGAGCAGTTCAGTGGCACTAGAAAGTTTGGAGGGGTGCACATACATTGTGCTTGTGCTCTGTGGGAATGTCAATGCAAAGAAAATATTTTATCAATTTTGTAATTTATTATTTTAAGTATTACTATTAATATGGACAATAGCAATACCATGATTTTAGTGAAGTTAGTACACAGTCATAGCCATGAAAAAATACAGTGTAAAGACACTAAATATGAAATAATAAATGATACAATTCAAAGATTAAATAGAATTTAGAGAATATGTGTATGTAACAATAAAAACCTGGTATTTATTTATTTATTTATTTATTTATCAGTAACCGTATTTGTGGAAGAGACTGCTTTTGTGTCTTTTGTTGTCCTCAATAAGTTATAATTCAGGGAGGCATTCTTTTATTCCCAGGATAGCACACTGTAGCGGACCTACGCTGTATTTCTAGTAACTACACCAATGTTGAAGGGCAGGGGAATCTAGTGGACACTCCCCATCCATTGAAGAAGCTTTTATACCTTTGTGCTCACATTCAGTCATGTAGTACATGTTGCAATTCAGCCAGAAATAAAATGTCTGTCCTCTCTGTGATGTACAAGTGCAGGAAATTGATTCTTTAATAAAAATTCAACAGCCAAGTTTCATTACGTTTCTGGGCTTATTCTTTTTCCCTTGCGGAGCGGAAAAATATCACAGTTTATTAAATTACTTTTCTGAAAAGTCTCGGGGGATGCCATCTTAACTCCCGTCCTCTTTCACAAGGCCATTTTAGACCGTAACTAGGCATGTCTGCTTAGAAAGGCAGGAAGAGAGAGGAAGCAAGCGCATGTAACCAAAGCATTGCAAGCACACTACATTTTCTGAATTCAATGGCTGCCAAAGAGTTTGTGGTAATTCTATTGAATGCAGCAGGGAACTGAATGATCCCACAAATCAAGGTTGAGGGAGTTTGCATACAATAAATGGCAAGGCTGCTGTCATTTGAAATTGCAAATGAAGAATGTGTACAGAGATCCATGCAGGGGTTGTACACAGTACGTGCTTAAATGTGTCCACGGCTAATAAAGGCAGATTCCGCCACAGAAAGGGCCTCAGCCTTTATTACCACCACACGCATTTTGAGGAACCTGTGCACATGTTTGTAGAAATTCTAATAATTTTCAATCATGAATTATTTTATATACAATAATTGAAAATGATGTTTTTTCCTCTTCCATAAAAATAATAAATGATTGACATTTCTATTTATTGCCAAGTCATTAACACGAACACTGTATGTACCTGGCACTAATCTGAGACATTATTCATGAGTTCATATGCTATAAAGGAGATAGTGTATGTTGGAGACGCTCGACGACTTAACAAGAACTGCAGCAGTAAGCGCACAAAGACCCAGAGGCATGTGAAGAGGTTGAGTTAAAACCAGTCAGTCAGTTGAATGACAGATGTACAGTAGTAACTATCATCCTTAATATCATCCTGCTGTGCCATCATTTGACTTTCAAAACCATCCTGGATCCGGGAGCATAGTCATCCAAGATAGCAACTGCTCCCAGAAAGAGTTACTTTTTGTCAAGCAATGCTAATGTTGAGTGTCACAAGCCACACATTCTTATCAACACACACAAGAACACACAAGCCATACCAATTGTTGTCTGAGCTACACAAAGAATCAGCCTCAAGAAATCATGAGGAATTTACAATTTTTTGCTCATAGGTCACAAAGAAGAGGCATAGAAGGGAGGATGATATTTATGAACTTTGGATTTGAATACAAAGTCAGAGAAAACGTGCACTTCAGTTCCATATGTTTGCCACAACAGTGTTTGTATCTATCTAACCACCCACTAGTGGGTCCGGGCGAATCACAATATAAGTATTCCATGTCAGTTTATCAATAATTAGTGATTTTTTGCACATATTTAAGCAATTGTCTATCACCTTCGAGTTAAAACACTACCAGATATGATCACATTTTTTTTTTTCCTTTGCTAAGTAACCTAACACACTTGTATGGATATATTTGTGAACAACTAAAATATGAAACTGAGCAGAACAAATGTTTTTGGATGCAGAGTTATTTACTAGCGTTAACTACAATGACACGTATTGTCATAATAGATGCAATTGAGTCTATTTTAAATGTAAAAAAGACATCTGACTGTAATTTGGCAATAGCACAATACTGGCTGTGCTATAAACAGTCAACCCACCATGTCAGTTCATTATCTAACTCTGAGTGGGCTCTGAATTGGTTTGGAAGGACAAACTGTTAACTGGGCCCTCAATACCAACATGGGTCATGCCTAGTGTGAAAGCGGCATTAGTGAAATTGGACCCTTGAGGTTTTTTGAATGCTCTTTTCCATCTGTTCGCTGGTGTGAATCTTAAGTGTTGTATGTGTGCAAGTACCAGATACAGCATGAGGGTCACACTGGATATGACAGCCCTTGAAGAAGGCACATTGTCCCAAGAGTGTGTTTATTTGAGTTGCGTGACGATTAATGTGCACACACTGTATACTGACGTGTTTATGCATTAGGGTTATTGTGTGAAGCCCGGGACTCTAATCCCCTAATCTGCTGAACCTGGAAATCACTGCAGTTATCTGTCAGGCAGGTCAGAAAAGAGCTCAACGCCAAATCACATACACATACATGCACATACAGGCAAACGCATTAACACACACACACACAAAGGCACGCACAGCAAGAGTAATTTAGTCAACAGGGTCAGCCTCATTCAGTCTAATAAAGATTGATGCTCCTCTGTCCAAACCTCACAGGTGTTGTAGTAAACTGTAGACATACGTAACCCAAATAGAAGCATTGAGAGCAGGCAGAGGTTGAGATTCCTTCCAACTATTTTCACCATTACAGATTCATGTGTGAGGAATCGTGTCTGGATAAAAGATAATCTGCAAAATCCATTCCTGAAAGATTGAATTGGAGATTTCATTTGGGTCTCAAAAGAAATTCACAGGCATTTCTTTCACATTTGTTTCATACAGAATGTCTCCATAGGCTCAATGTGTTAATTTGGTCTGATTATTTTTAGTCTTTTGTGTGTATATGTCATTATCGCTAGTTGACCTGTTCAGGTCACCTTTCCAGTGTGTTTGTCTTAATACTGGTTTTCCTATTGATATCGAAGAAATGTTATCATCATTTGGGTCATGATGATTTGTTATTTTTAAGAACCGGGTCTTCAAAAGGAGGATTAGGATATAGTGATCAACTTGGTGATGGCAGACAGCTAAGCTTACGACCCATAAGGTCCAGCAAGGACGGAGACTCTGAGAACCTCTAATGCTCTGACGCTTGTGTTGGTTCTAAAGCTCTAAGGCCTGTCTGTTCAAATATATATATATATCCGCAAGTCTCTGTGTGTGTGGGAGGGTTGATGGGTATGTGCCAAATAGGACACCCTGAGGGCTTGTCTGGAGCTTTTGGTTGACATGGCCTGCTGCTGTCCAGTGTGCTCCTATTAGTGCTAGCACATATGCAAACATATACACCCACACTCAGAGATACAAAATAATGTTACACAAAGGTAACAAAATGCTTGCACAGTATAAGTATATGTTGACACAAAAAGTATTACCATATACGTATAGAATATAAACATTATAAAATATATAAAAAATTACCATATACAGTACATAGTTCTAAGTGTATAGTGATCACACTGCAATCTTTAGTTGTTGTTTTTTTTTTTAATTGTGGAAGCCTGTCAAAAGCTCAGTTAACTTCAGAGACTGATAGATCACACACTCATGACTGCTTGACAAGATTTAAAAGTGCAGGAGGCAAAGGTATCGAGGGAATCTCTGTGGGTTACATGGATTGTGAACTCAGCAGGGTGTCTCGTCATCTCTCTGTCATGTTAATAGTTAATAGTAACTGCTCGACTATGACACCCCAAGCTAGTTGGTAGGATTTTTTCCCCTCCACAGCACCCCACCAGAAAGTGGTTGCACTATTTTCTACAAGCATGTCAAATTAATCTTCATTCCCTATTGAATGGTTTCCTTCAATGTACTGCTGATTGAAAGTCAAATGGAGCTTTCAGCCTAAATGTTTTGTGCTATAAAGATTTTTAAAACTTGATCAGTGTAGGACTGTAACTCTTGAATATTTTTAGAACCAAGTATTCTATCGATTGCTCCATCAATAATCAAATATCCATTCATCCATACATTTTCTGTACTGCTTGTCCCCACGGCGGTCGCAGGCGTGCCGGAGCCTATCCCAGCAAGTCATTGGGCAGTAGGCGAGGACACACTGAACTGGTTGCCAGCCAATCGCAGGGCACACATAAATGAACAACCATTCACACTCGTACCTATAGGCAATTTGGAGTGCTCAATCGGCCTACCAGGAATGTTTTGGGGAAACCGGAAGGCCCGGAAAAACCCACGCGGGTACGGGGAGAACATGTAAACTCCACACAGGGAGAGCCGGAGGTGGAATTAAACCCTCCTAACTGTGAGGCGGACGTGATAACCAGTGCGCCACCGTGCCACCCCAATAATCAAATAATTTGATTACATTTTATTTTGCATGAAAGTGTACTGCAAAACAATTTCTGTTGATTTACTGTTGCTTATTTGGTAACGGACGTGCTAACCAGTGTGCCACCGTGCTGCGGTGGATTTAGATCAGGGGTCACCAACCTTTCTTAAACCGAGAGCTACTTCCTGGGTACTGATTAAGGCAAAGGACTACCAGTTTGATCCACATTTCTGAAATAGCCAATTTGCTCAATTTGGCTTTCACTTTGTGTTATTATTGTCATTTCCAGTTCACATGTGTGATTTTAACAAGAATAGCAAAAATACAGTCAAACCTTGGTTTTTGACCACAATCAGTTCCAGAAGGCGGTTCGAGAAGCGAATCAGTCGAATTCCGAATCTATTTTTCCCATTACAAATAATGGGAAAAAAAATTAATCAATTTCAAGACAAAAAAAAAAACACGCCTTTTTTAAGCATTTTTTCATTTGCGCATATTTGTCCGATCGCACAACTGCAGCGCACCACCGAACGCGCAACCGTAGCGCGTCACCCACCGCGCAACTGCACCGCGCTGGTCGCATTATTGTGACAGAGCCGTCGTTGAAATTTAGAAAATATTTTTAAAGTCCTGATGTGCTTTCCAAAATTTAAGAGGACCTAAGTGCCCAGGGGGCTTAATTTTGTCCGATCACGCAACTGCAGCGCCCCGCCGAACGCGCAACTGTCGCGTTGCTTTAAGAGCGTCTTTGTGTTTTAGGATGGCTTTACTGCTCCCACTTGCTTTCTTTGTAGTCATGATTAGGGGTTATATAATCCTCAAAGTAACGAAAATACCGTAACAACGGAGTCAGTCGGCGGCCGCGCGGTCGTGTTTTCTCGGGTCCTCCCGTCTCATCTCGCGAGGTTCGACCTCCGAATTTTGTTCAACAACCGAAGCAAAAAAATCTCGAATTTTTTGTTCGAATTCCGATTTGTTCGTGAACCGGGACGTTCGAAAACCGAGGTTTGACTGTAAAATAAAAAGATGCAGCTCACTGACAAGTGCCGCTATTTGAGCTAATTTTAGAACAGTCCTGCGGGCGACTCATGCGGTCCTCACGGGAGACCTGGTGCCCGCGGGCACCGTGTTGGTGACCCCTGATTTAGATTATTCTAAGGTAAAAAAAAAAAAAAAAAAAATACTCTAAAGTTTAGAGTACTGTTTTGATAATTGAGTATTTGTTTAGGGTCTAAACGAATACTCGATTATTAAAACAGTTTTTAATTTCATAATTGATCATTTGTTGATTCATCATTTATTTAGACAGCTCTGGGTCCGTGTATATACATCACTAATTATCTGAAACAACCGGCAAACCCCCAAAAATACAGGTGTAGGGGCTGAAGTTAGTGTGTTGAATCATTTCCACTCATTGGCTCTCGCATTTTTGAGTGCTGAGAAATATCACCTTTTCGCTGTATGGGCATCGATGTTTTCAAATTATGTTATAAAAGCACATTGTTTTGTTTGCTTTGGCTTGACTACAAAGAGACAAACAGCTATTGCAGTGTGGAATTTGGTCACTATCAAGAAAACTCTGTTCAGAGAAGGTATACCTTTGTCAATCGTGCCCAAAACATTTCATTGACAAGGCTGTCTTGGTTTGATTTAATAAAAGAAAGAAATGCCTGTCCTCTTTACTTTGTTGTGTGCCTTGATGGACAGTGGCCATGTGTAGCTTTTGAAAAAGTGTTTTTCTCTGGGTGTTATGGCACTTACATACTTTTAGAGGACGTGCAGATTGACACAAAATGAGTCATAAACGAATCATCAATGCAAACTTGGTATTTTACACATAACCTATATTAATACTATGAACAAATACTATGACAGCGTCGACCATGTACTTAATACTTTCCCACTGCAAGAACTGTTTCAGAACAGAATAAAGAGCAACAAATAAATGGGGAAATATGAGAATACAAATGTGATCATGAGGAGACACAATAGTGAATCTCATACTTAAAGCCCACTGGACACTCGGTCCATGACATGGTGACACAAAAGCATCTTTATCAGGTGCCAAGAGGCTGGTGTGCCTTGTCCACTGTATAACAAATTTAAATAATACATACACACAAAACAGCCAGATTTTTTCTCTTTAATTACCCGCCGTCCCCCTTCTTTTTTGTTTTTTTTTCTTAACAGTATGACGCGCGTGATGGCACTCGTGAATGTTTGCAGCCTCCGGAATACCTGCTTTGAAAAATGCCTTCGCTCTAGAAAACACCGCACTCACAACGCAGCAGCGCAAACAGGCGAAAGAAGCACGGGTCGGGCCATTGTCAGCCAAGTGCAGTCACTCCCCATTCATGTTCGCAAATAATATTCCATGAAAGGCATCTCAATGTCATGACGCTGCTCTGCTCCACACACGCTCTTTGACACAAGATCGCACCCACGCGTCGCATAAGCTACGCGCGTCCACAGAAGATGAACACAATAATTCTAAGCGTTTTTGCTGTATTTCAAAACGTCACGTACCTGTTTTCCTAGATATGTTCAGCGTTCAGCGTATAATCCTCCGTCTTCGATTTGCAACTTTTTTTTTTTTTCTTGCCGCCCAACCAAACGGGTTAACACGTGTATTTCAGTGCATACTTTTCTTCGCCTTGCTGATCCCGATTAGGTGTTACAGTATGCGGACAAAATGCGGAAGGAGGTGGCCAAAAAACCTCCCGCGCAACATACGCGGGACTCAAACGGTGCAATCCATCCGGTGTCAAAGCAGGTAGCAGGGAAAGAAAAAAAAAAACGAGAGCTAACTTTATAAGATGGCCATACAGCTGACACACGCAGCAGTGCGCAAACGTCGAGCCTCCAATGAAGAGAACGAGGCAGACGCGCTGTCGGACATACTGTGAAGAGACATCAACAAACGGCGATGACCGAGGCTCGGGAGCGCGCGTTCACGGTCGAGCCAGCGGTCATTATCATTATCTAGGCATGCAGGCTTTAATCCACCGAGCACTGCTGGTTGCAGCAACATCCACAGAAGAGGCAGTGTGAATCGATTCAACTCTTGATTGTTCAAAGTTAAAGGAAGTTATCCGATGATTAATTATCTTAATCATTATCATCCATTTTCCTATCATTTCATATTTAGTATGTATTGAATGGACACAAGCTTGAGTGAGAAAAAAATTACATATTAAAACAAATAGGTGGTGGCTACATTGGGTTCAGCTGCACAATTAGCCGTGAAGAAAAAAAAAATGCACTTACCAATTTTGAATGACACTCTCACAGGTATTACGTTAAACAAAAAAAAAAAGTTTTCTTGTAGTTTGTATAGAGGACCAAAGCTTCCAAAATAAATAATAATTAATTAATAACTGAATACAAAAACAAACATTTATTTGTATGTGTATATATATATATATATGTGTGTGTGTGTGTGTGTGTGTGTGTGTGTGTGTGTGTGTGTGTGTGTGTGTGTGTATATATGTATGTGTATATATGTATATATTTATATATATATATATATGTGTGTGAATATTATAATTATTAATTATATTATATTAATATGTATTAATATTAGAATATATACTATATATATTTATATATTCACTAAAACTGATTCTAATAATTCAGGTAAAATGACTGTTGTGGGCATCACTTCCTACTCTTGATTGAGGTGGCAGGCAGGAATACCAAGTGGATTTTGATCAACCGATAAGTGAATAATTCAACCCAAGACATGCTTAGGACCGCTCCCTCATTTGAATGACATTCACTATGTTTACATGCAGACGATATCCAGGTTAAGGTCAGAATTTAAACCGTTTACATGCCTCAACGGACAGAGCTACACACAATTAAATCTCCCTATTGACCGACCCCCTCAACACCGGAATAAAAGTCTGTTTACTCTTCGCTCAAAAAGTGTGCTTTTCTGTCGCATCTCCAAGGTATACCATGATTGTTTACATTTGCTTATTTTGAGTTTGCTTGCCAGACGTACAGACTTATACACACCTGCATTATGTCTATGTACACTGCGTCATTTTAACCGTAAATACAGAAAATAGTGTGAAAACAATTGCGTTCAAGTTAGGCTCGCTCAGGAACTAAATACTCCTTGTACTTCAAAGACCAAGGCTGTGTCCAAATGTGCACATTATTGCCCATATAGTGCACTATGAATAGGTTAGGCAATTTTCTAGATCCGGATATGTCAGAAAATCCTAGGAGCATAAATGTAGGGTGCTCAAAATGACTCACAATGGACTTGGAAAAGTAGTGACAATTGATGCTCACTCAAAAGTTAGAAATAGACCATGATGCATTGAAAGCAGTAAAACAACATGGCGGAAATGTCAAAGCGGTATAGTTACTACACACACTGTATGATTTATTAATTTAATTTAAATGGAAAGATGTACACCAAAGAAATAAAGACAGTTTAAAATATATATATTTCTATTCACATTAAATAGTCAAAGTTTTTAACGCGCCACTTCTTTATGACACGTACGGTGGTCACTTGATGCGACAAAGAGCAAATTGGTGAGCTGACTGTCCGACTCACCAAATACAATAAGGGAACTAGTTTCAGGTGGAATATGTAGTGCAGCGAGTGAGGGGTTAAGGGATAAGGGTGGACACTTGGACACAGCTCTAGATTCCTTGCTGATAGAGCAGAAGCATGCATGGTTAGAAGAAGGAAAACTGATCACAGATACAAGACAAAGTATTCGGTTTAGAAATAAGGGTCTTGTTTGGAATTTTAAAAAACAGATTAAGGTCATATTTGGGTTTCTGTACACTTTTACATGTACTTTAAAAACCTGAATACTGCCAATATTTGGGTTTTTAAAGGGTTATTGATTGCAAGTAAACATAGTCATGCCACACCTTGCACTGCAAAGGAAGCATTTCAAACTTAAAATATGAATCAATGAGTAAAAAAGTTTACCCGAGATGGGAAATGCGTTATTTTCAATGGACAGAGATTAAAACATGATTTCATCACAACTCGCGGCCCGCGGGCCAGTTGCCATCCACAGGACAATAGTTTGCAGCCCTCGCCTTAATATAAAAGATTAATGTTAGTGTGGCCCGGAATTTCGATATGAATGGTTGTGTACAGTGCTGATTCAAACGTGTCTTTTTGGGAGCACATAGTACTTGTGCGAAAAGCTCTTTTCTAACTTGAGCTTGAATATGTCTACATACAGGTCCAGACTTACTGATGAGCATCTTCAAGCCCTACTGAGGGTCTCAACTGCTTCCTCCCTCACGCCAAATGTGGCTCAGCTATGCGAGAGGACGCACTGCCAGTTCTCTAGCAGCAAGAAGTAGGCACAAGCCATGTTCAGAAAATGTGAACACTGATTTAATTTTGGGAACAGGGGGTAAAAGTTTTTATCCGAGCCTAAAAAAAACACAATGTGGTCCAGCCTCACCTCAGACTCTACCTCCAGTGGCTTTGAGGTAAATTGAATTTGAGACCCCTGATGTAAAGGAATAAGCAAGTAGTGGCAAATATTGAAATCTATAAGTACTCATGTACTAAAAAAAAATTGTATTGCTGAAGGCCTTGTTGCAAGTGCTGTATCATATTAGGCTTACCTAATGTCAAAGCTAAGGAATGGATTTTTAGTACAAAAATTGATGCCGTTATATTTTCTCAGAACTCGGGCATCCCGCTTGGTATGGTCCCCACCTTCCATGTCCCAGTGCTCATTACAGTGGTCATCATGCATCTCGATTTAAACAGTGCACTCACTGCACTGCAGGCTACTGTTCACATTAGTGCACTGCCTAATGGGCTTTTGCGATATTAGCAGCAACAGAAAGGTGTAATAACAGTAGCATGCAATCATGCACCATAACAAGGGAAAGCATAGTTAACAGTTACACTATTGCTACTCCTTCTACAAGCAAGCTGTAAATACATATTTCCCTGTGGAGGTACGGTAATAACTTCTGCTTATTTGAAAACATCCCATAAAGAGAACCTTGTGGCTCTTTTGATAAAGACTTCATTTCAGAGGCGTTTTTAATGCATAACTGGGGATTGACATGGAGCATGCGCTTCATTGTGGGTTTTATTATTTTATTTTTCAATTGTATTTTACTCTAATTGTTCTCTCTCTCTCTCTCTCTCTCTCTCTCTCTCTCTCTCTCTCTCTATGGAGAAGCGGGACAGATTCTATCTATATACATATATATTTGCTTGCTTGAATCATGTGGTCATTTTAGTGCTGTTATTTTGACAGTGAGTTGAGCGACAAAAGAAAAGAGAAGGTACATGAAAAGAGAAGACGAATTGTGTCCATCTATTTGCAGGCATGACCATCAAAATGTGGTAAAACATGCATCGCCCAACCAACTGTTACAATTCCAACCCTACTGTATGTACTTTTTCATAAAGTCATAAGAACATAAGTTAATAAAGTAAAATAACTGTAACAATGAAATAACACTATTCAGCAATCCCCATTTCTGTTCCCATGGAGCCAGTGAGGATTTTACTGTAAAATAATGATTTTCTGTCCTCTTAATCCATCTGTAGCCTACATAATTTTGTGCATATGGACACACCTGTAGTGTTCACAGCAGATCTGAATATACTGTGCCATGTATGTCTAGCGCCCCTGATGGCGAAATGTGGGGGATCTGGTAAAGGGTTGGGGTACAACAGAGAACGGTGTTGCGAGTGCAGAGGTGGAATAAAGTACAAGACGATCAACACATCCAAATGAGGCATCCTTCTTTTATTCTTTAACGGGACCGGGAGATATTACAACACCCTGATTAAGGATAGACGTGGAGGCTCACCAGGGCAGATTAGATCACAGAGAGCATCACTTTAACATTTGACTGAGCAAATAGCTGCCAGCTTCGGCCTGTGGCCCTCTATCCACCATAATACAAAAGCAACCATCACAATCCTACAGCCTGACATTTACAATCATAGGTCAAATCCATAGTGCATCAAACGCCATTGACAAATCTCAGTCGCTATTAAAAATACAGATATCGTTCCCCTATTAATAAAGTTAAGACTTCCATTACTTAATTATTCTCACTGTTGGCCCCATCTGATGTTATAATTAGAAACTGCAGATTTAAAAAAGTGCTGGATCAGCACAAAATCCGACCCTTGAAAGACAGTCATGTTTAAATGAGCAAAAAATAATCCTCAGGCAAGTTGTCGGGTACGATATTGGGTAGATGAGTGAGCTGACCTTTCTCACTTCTGAGCCAATATTAGTACAAGCCATTATAACCTATCAAAGTCTAATGCCTAATAGCCAATGCCCAGGGGTCCTTGAACCTTGAAGCACTCAAGTTGTGAATCGCATTATCAGTGCTACGTATATCAACCATTACCGGCGCACAGTATCATGGGTTACCTTTAACCTTGTACAAGGCTTCTCCTCCAGACATCTATCACGACCAATAATAATCACACCTTTTAGGGTTCAATCCCCACAAAGTGAACAACCAAGTCTTGGCCAGTATGTGACTGGATATCATTGCAAAGATTCTGTGCGGTTATTTGTATAATCAATTTGCTTAGCTCTCAAAATACAAATTGCCTTATAAAAGAAACTGATCTTGTAAAATTAGCACTGACTAATAATAGTCAATTTATAATTTGCAGAGTGGTATGAGATGTCAGGCGGCTCGGTGGCGCACTGGGTAGCACGTCCGCCTCACAGTTAGGAGGGTGCGGGTTCGATTCCACCTCCGGCCCTCCCTGTGCGGAGTTTGCATGTTCTCCCCGAGCCCGCGTGGGTTTTCTCCGGGCACTCCGGTTTCCTCCCACATCCCCAAAACATGCTTGGTAGGCCGATTGATCACTCCAAATTGTCCCTAGGTGTGAGTGCGAGTGCGAATGGTTGTTTGTCTCTGTGTGCCCTGCGATTGGCTGGCAACCGGTTCAGGGTGTCCCCCACCTACTGCCCGATGCCGGCTGGGATAGGCTCCAGCACGCCCGCGACCCCCGTGGGGACTAAGCGGTTCAGAAAATGGATGGATGGATGGATGGTATGAGATGTCGCTGGAACTGCTGTTTTGTTGTTAGCACTAGTCCACTGACAGTTACAGACCAGCTTGTGGGGGCAATGGCAGTTGAGGCAAACACGTGCATCCAACTAGGAAACCCTGCTTTCTACTAATGTAGAGAGTAAGAGGATAACATGAAAGTGGCCAGTGACAATGTACAGTTTCATGTTTCATTTATTATTATTATATGCATTTTATACGTGCAATATACACATGTATAAAATCATCATCATCAGTACTAGTAGTAGTACTTGTAGTAGTAGTAATAGTAATAGTAGTAGTAATAGTAGTAGTAGTAGTAGCAGTAATGGTAGTAGTAATGGTAGTAGTAATAGTAGTACTTGGGAAAAATAGGTTATTTTTTTCTTTGTTAATTGGTGTGATGGAAAAACAACTTATTTTAATGTAATTTCAGTTTTCAATAATGATTGCCTCTAAATAGTGAATGCTTTAACAGTCCTTTTAGAATATCTTTTCATTAAGAGCAAAAAGCAGTCTTACAAGGTATCAGTGTGGTAGAGTGTTTAAAAATGCATTAATTTCAGGAGATTTTACTGTGTTTTTGTTGTCATATTACTCAATAAAAAATTGATTGTGAATTTCTTCTCATACTTTTCAGATCTTCCCTGTGCTTTAATTACATCCACCACAGTAAGTGCGGGCTGATGAGCATCATTAATAGGTACAGCAGAGAAAGTGACAGAGTGGTAGAAGCTGGATAGCTGAGTTGCAGCTGTCTGCCAAAAGTGCATCAAGCAGCAGGGAGCAAATGAGCATTCACAGTATTTGAGGGGTCGGGGATGTGTGTGTGTGTGTGTGTGTTTATATGTGTGCAGTGTGCCTTCAGAAGAGCATTAGAATGGTCAGCATGCGTCTAGAAGCTTCAGGCAGCTTATAGAACAGCAGGGGGTTTTAGGTAGGTGGGAAGTGAAGAAGCTGGCGATAGGTCTCGGTTTAAAAAAAAAAAGGATGGGAGGAATGCTGGAGGGCTTACTGAGGGAGGAATAGGCCACAGCTGGTTTTTAATTGGGTCCCCCCCACCACCACACCTTTCACATCATGTGTCCATACACTTTAACTCAGCATTTTTGTAGATTGTGGTTCGGAGAAGCTGACCACAAGAGCCGTTTGGCTCCGAGATTTGAATCTTGGTACTGAATAACAAATTTGAGGTCTCTAGTATTAACCTGGATCCTATGAGTCTTGTGGTCAACTGCTGCTAAGTATCAAACAAAGAAACACAGTAAACTCAGGTGATTTAGTTTGACTGGGGTCAAGAAAGTGAACCATATCATCTGAATCTGTAGTGAGTCCATTAAATCAGGCTGTACTCCGAGAGGTGCAACTGAACTAGACTGACCTGGACAATCATTCAATTACAGCAATGATTGACAATCAAACATTTATTGACAATTCCAAACTCACTGCAATAAAAAAAAATGTGACCCCTGATACTCTTATTGGAAAACAATATTTTGAAGTGCCGCCTATATAATTGTATTGAACCACAAACAACCACAAACAACATGGTAATCAATCAAGGTCACACCCAAGTTGATCTCGCTGTACATATTCTGCTTCGACTGATCTGAGGACGACCACCTACTCAGAGGCGCTGCTGTGGAAATTTCTTTTTGACCAACTGTGGTTTTTGACCCACCTCTCCAAAGGAGATTTCCTATAGTGTTTTATCTTATTAGATGTACTCTTAAATTATTCTGTCTTACATTGTGTTAAATGTTGCCTACTCAGCATCATTGCAGCCGTGGTCATGCTGGAATGGGGATTCCTTTATCTATGGCCCCTTCTCAAGCTTTCTCATTATTTCCCAGATGTTTTCATTTATTTATTTTTGTTTTTCACTGCCCTCCTGTAGGGTTAAGAGCAGAGACTGGCATTAATATTTGTGTCGGAATGTGAAGTCTTTGAGTGTCATCTTTGAAAAATAGACCTACCAAAAATGTGATTACCCAGTCAATTCATGATTTAACAAGCATTACATACATTTTTTTTTTTTTTTTTTTTACACATCACACTACACAGTCTGTTACCGACCGACTATTAAGATAACGACTTTAAACTAGGTGTGCGGGCTGTTTTGGGTTTCAATTATTATTTTGCAGAAAGAACTTAACATTCAATACAGCAACAATAGATACATTGTAAAAAGGTTTCAGCAATGTGTTTAACAGCAAAAAACACAGCCGTAAAACAGTGTGACTTAAACAGAGCTGCTGTTTTTTTTTTTTTTTGGTTATGTATTTTAGGGGTGGTAACACTTTTTCTCACAGTGTTGCTTTGGAGTGTAGATAAGTGAGCCAATATGTTATTAAGATATGTACTGCTGAATAGATGGAATCTAGATAAAAAGGCCATCGATCAAATGTCTGGTACAATAAAGCAATACAACTGATATACATATCAGTTGGAAGAAAATATTGCATGGGCACTTTTTTGAGGGGTGACACTGAAATGGCTAACTACTGTAATGAGGACCAACTGTAGATTTAACAGGAGTGATTTATGAAGCAATAATGCACTTAATAGTACACAACACTGCACTACTATTACTACACTGAATTTGAGACTATGAAGCGTTCATTTGTATATAGCATAAATATGATATTTAGAATAAGGGTACTTTTACATGACATGAACAAAATATCTATATTTGGCAAACGTGTACAAGACATGTCTCTATGTCTATTTTTACATGTCTACACATACTCAACCTACCCCTTGTTTGATTTTTATTCTACTTTCAATGTACAAGTGACGC
Organism: Syngnathus scovelli; assembly: GCF_024217435.2. Taxonomy (NCBI): domain Eukaryota; kingdom Metazoa; phylum Chordata; class Actinopteri; order Syngnathiformes; family Syngnathidae; genus Syngnathus; species Syngnathus scovelli. The sequence continues at coordinate 18,395,328 of NC_090847.1, forward strand.
ACTGCCTCCCCTGACTGCACGTACCTTAGACTCTAAGGCTTAGAGCACACAATTCTTTTAGCTGACATGATTAAAATTGATATGTTGAGAGTTTTGATTAACTTATTGAAGACAAACAAACACATCAAGAGAATGGGAGTCCTCTCCATGGACCCTTAATTCAACATGGTGGCCAAGTCTGCGCGTCCTCAACCACCCGAGGCTTGCTTTTGTCAATTGGATGGTGCTGCGCTTCTTCTATTCACACTGTGCCAATGGAGCACATCACTACCACATGCTGGCAGCGGCAAAGTACTTTGTTGACACTTCAGGCCGAACACAAAGTTTAAATATTTCACACACTTTCATTGAATATTTTAGGCAGAGGAACATCAGCATGTGCAATAAAACATGAATGTTGGTGAAATATAGACAAAAAGCAATGTTTTGTCTGCGCGCATGCGCCATAACTGCCTGCATCAATTCATGTGTGTGTTGCTTGAGCCACACGGAGAATTGCCTCTCCAACTTCTTGCCCATATATTTGTACAGGCAATCAAAAGAAAAGAAAATCTATGTAAAGCACATGCATGTTGGTTTGAACTCGCAACAAATCAACTAAAAACAAGCTTCGAGCATGAATCAAAGTAGAGCTATGATATGGAGGAAAATATTGGCTGGCAACCAATTGAGGGTGTCCCCTGCCTACTGCCCGATGACTGCTGGGATAGACTCCAGCACGCCTGCGACCCCCGTGGGGACAAGCAGTACAGAAAATGCATAGAAGGATGGAATTTGGGAGCTGTGGCTACCATGTACCTAGCTAGTAGTTGGTCCGCAAACGTGGTGTCATTAGACAAATTTGTTACGTCAAGTTCTATGGGAGAATAGACAGTCCATACTGGCTGTAATTTTTGCATATGATTAAATGTGAATCAGAGAAATCACAGCTGTTTCACAGTGTATTAGGACCCCCTGTTGGTGAATGTTAGAAAATTACAGTCAGTTGGTTCCTGATATGTACGCGTGGGAGCAAGCTGGATAAAATTAAAAAAATATCGATGTCTGTTTCATCACTGATGTTTTTGCAAGGAAGAAACATCACACTGCCCTCTTCCTTCCATCCAGGAATGGGTCCATTGTTGCTTTTTTCTTTTGTTCTTGGCCTTTTTGAGCATAGAAAAATCACACATGCATATAACGCCTCAACATGACTGCTTGTCCCGCCTACTTGGAGGACCTGCGCCGATAAACTGAATCTATACGGAAGCACGCGATGATTTGGCAGGGTTTGGTCAGTGACTGACTTGTAGTGTGACATGTCGCTTGGTCCCAGACACAGAACGATATTTATCTTGTAGTCTGAAGCGCAACTAGTGAGAACTACAAAATAGTCTTCTAGTCTTTCGGTAGGTTCAGAAATACTCAGAATGTATAATTCTGGTTGCACCAATGGCTCTTGTGTGCACTACTAGAGTCATATCATCAGTGGTACGACGAGTACCTCATTTACTGGGATAAGACTTTAGTTGCATGAGCCAATGAAACAGAAGTACAGGCCGCGTTTGCTGTTTGTAGTATAAACAAAAATACTTCAATTGGATGATACGACTTCTTTAACTTAATTTTGTCAGATGAACTTCAATGTGATGTTTAGGTTGTTCGAAAGGGATGGAACAACCACCAACTCGTGTTTTGCTACAGGAATTAGCTCTTTTCTTTTTATATACATATGACAAGCGAAATAACTGCAGTCACATATGCTGTATATCATTAATACCCATGATACTGTTGATTTAATTGATAATAGTCTAGAAGAATGGATGCAAAGAGCTGAAATATGTCTGTAAGAATGGTTGCAAATAGCTGAAATCACGTTAAGTATCTAATGCAGTTGCAACGCTGGATGACAAGAGTCCCATTTTCCAAGAAGTCTCAGTGAGGTTGCATAGCTGTGAGATTGCTTTGGATATTCTCCCAACTCCCTAACGGATCAAAGTTCGGCTTCTCCTATTTTATGTCATTATGTATGAAATAGGTAGTCGTAGTTGGCAACAGGTGTCTTCAACACAGAAACTGTGTGTAGTCTGATTACACACTTGTGTGCATCAGATTAAAAATCTGCTCGCACTTATACCCAGGTTGTTTTTTCAATGTATTCATGCGTTATACAGTATCCTTTCAGAAAATGTATAATTGATATAATTGATATTGGAGTGTTTCAAGCAGCATCACCTGCATGTACCGAAACTGCTCTTCACACTCATCTGGGGTGAGATTTCAAAACAGCAGCAGTTACCCCAACAGCATATGGTCCCGTATTATTTTATTGTGGCACTTAACAAAATGTCACAATTATGAAAACATACAACAGCACGGTGGCAAGTGGTAAGCATGTCTGACTCACAAATGCTTCACAAGTCTCCCAAATGTGGCATTGTCAGGCTCATAAACGCTGTTGCCATGTACACGACATGAAAGGCCAAAATTAGTTTATTTATTTCTGTAGGATAGTGGTTCGTACATTAGATATGAAAGTGTGTGATAATGATAACTGAAAATACAGTGTCTGTTTGTTCTGCAAGTATGTCCACTAAAATAACGTAATCATGTTAATGACCGGGAGTATATTTAGTTTGGATATCCACATCAGCATTTAATTAACAACAAGATGGCCATAAAGAAATGCAATCATTTTACTTTGTTTGACCGAGTTCGAGCCAGATGACAAATTTTACCAATGTTCAAATTGATATGCTTATAGCAACCGTCTTTTAAGAAAAATAAAGGTACAACAAATTGCTAAATCTGCTGTTATTCCTTCATTTGTCTTCTACCTGTATCATATGACAGTTATCATATGACAGTTATCATATTGCAGATTCATTCATTCATTCATTCATTCATTCATTCATTCATTCATTCATTCATTCATTCATTCATTCATTCATTCATTCATTCAGTTGAGGGATTGTTCTTGGTAGAAGCTGCTCAGTGATCAAATTGATTGGGCTTGCAAACTGAATAGTAAGACTTCTGTTAAGATGCAATGGGTTAGAATGGTCTCCATGAGCGAGTTGATCTCTCAACCCAGTCAGAAGTCAAATGTGAAGGGTCAGCAATAATTCACAGCTTTACTCCAATGAGGCACATGTTGCCTATTAAGAGCTAAATTTGAGTGCTGGGTTTTCTGATCTTAAAGATGTCTGCAAGCGCCAAAATAAGCAACTACAATTTGATTCTGCAGTGTTTTTCCACATTTTCAAAGTTCATCAGCCAGCACAAGTTTAGCATACACACGTCACAATCGCTGCGAGACTATGGGTGCGGACCAGCAATATGAGCAATGTATCCACTGCAACTGTCTTTTTTGTTGTTGTTATTTTCATGATCAAATTTGTTAAGAAAGAAAGCGACACGCATAGGAAGCCTTTTAGCTACTTAGAGGAAAGTCTTTGCCAATCGACGATTACGATTAAATCAGACACTTTATTCAGATAATAGGATCTAGGCACTGTTGAAGGATCTTTCTCTAGAAAATTTGTCGACGAGTCTTTGGGAGTCTTTCACTGCAAATTTATGAATCTTTGATAAGCGGCACATTGCAGTGCTCATGTATTTTCTCAAATGCGGTTACGACTTAACTACCAAGTAAGATTGTATTTTACATTGTTTTACTAAAGGACAAGAGGTTAGGACATTTAATCTGTGTTTTGGTATGTGCATCACTTCAAATATTTTAATCATAATTTAGTTGCATAAAAGCAAGCATAGGCTGTGGTGAACTTGCTTTCTTAAAAGAGAATTATAGTAAGCAGCACATCTGAACTCTTGTTGGTAGTTGTTTTTCAATTTCGATGTACGTATACCTGCTGTACAATGATAATGAATGTGTTCTATTCTATTCTATTCTATTCTATTCTATTCTATTCTATTCTATTCTATTCTATTCTATTCTATTCTATTCTATTCTATTCTATTCTATTCTATTCTATTCTATTCTAATCTAGTTTTCACTTTTATATAATGTGCTATAAAGGTCAACTGCTGTGTTGAAAATCAAAGCACAAGACTGATTGACACCAAACAGCGATCACACTTGACTGATAGGGAAGTTGACATATATTCATCCATCCATCCATCCATCCATTTTCTGAACCGCTTAATCCCCACACATCTATTCACATTTGTAAAAATTATTTTTAATTTTCAAAGTCATATTTACATGCCGGTTAATATAAGTACAGTCAGAATGTTTTTGCAAGATAAGAAGAGCTTGTGACCACTGGAGCAGAATACAGCAAAGGCCACCTCGAACTTTGCATGAGCAGGTCGCATTGGTAACGTAAAACTGTGCGCATGGATTTCTTTATCCAGAGTAAATTAAGGAAATTGTCTTTCTATTATTAATTTGCGGGTAAATAATATACACTACAATAAAAAGTAATTCATGGAGTTACTTTCCAATGGTGTGGATGAAAAATGTTCTTAAAACTAAAAACATTCATATAAAATCCAAAACTATATGTCAGTGTAATAGACAATTTTTACATAGATTGACCCTGTGTGCGTTTCATTTAGTGCCATTGTGCATGAATCCCTGTATTTGTGTGCTTTTGTGGACAAGTACTTTGTGTGCTTGTTTGTATGTCTGTGTGACTGGCACTGAATTTAACGGTTCTTCCCCATGGACATAGGCCAATTTTCACTGTGATGTGTCTTGTGACTGCTTCGAAAGAGAAGATGGAGATTCCTTTTTGCTTCTGCTTGGCCAGTAAATGATGCATGCCTCCTCCCATCAATCACAAAGCTACTGCAACAGACAGCTTGCTGCCTAATATACACCTCCATTAGGGTTCTCGGGGAAAATCGCTTGAATCTCAAACAATATTCTGACTAGCCACCACACTAAATCAATACAAGGAGTTGTAGATAAAAGTTTAACACATTTTAATAAGGCAACATGGTAGACGAGCAATGGGCAAATCTGCCTTACAGAGGTTTAAATCTTTCCAGTTTCCACTTTCTGCCCGTGCTTCCTTTTTAGGGACTCAGAATTCCTTCCTCATTCCAAAAAGATGCTCATGTTCATTTAAGACACTTGCAACACAATTGCCCGAACATGAGCAAGTGAATCAGAATGATTGTGACTGGTGAGCAGATCACGGTTTACCTGGCCTTTTCCCCAAGTTCATCTGGAAAAGACTCCCAACCTGGTGTCCTATGCACACCTTTTGTTTACTTAATAAACTTTTTCCTTCTCTGATCTCATTTCTATTGCTGCTACTTTGCATCTTGCTATGCATTTTCTGACACCACAACCATGACAAAGAAAGATATCATCATCATTACAGCTCTTTTTTGATAGGTGGGTTGATACGTGGGTAGGTAGGTAGGTAGGTAGGTAGGTAGGTAGGTAGGTAGGTAGGTAGGTAGGTAGGTAGGTAGGTAGGTAGGTAGGTAGGTAGGTAGGTAGGTAGGTAGGTAGGTAGGTCGGTGTCCTCTGTTATTCACTGAAATTTCTGTAGTTTTTCTGCTCAGGACAAAGACAAGGCTACCGTAAAGAATATTGCTTAAGGTGGTCTTATGACATCTTGGAGCCAAGGCCCTATGTTGAATTGAGGCTAGCTTCATGTAGTCAGGCCGTAGCCTTGACTATTGGGGGAATAAACCTTTGCCATCCATCCATCCATCCATCCATCCATCCATCCATCCATCCATCCATCCATCCATCCATCCATCCATCCATCCATCCATCCATCCATCCATCCATCCATCCATCCATCCATCCATCCATCCATCCATCCATCCATCCATCCATCCATCCATCCATCCATCCATCCATCCATCCATCCATCCATCCATCCATCCATCCATCCATCCATCCATCCATCCATCCATCCATCCATCCATCCATCCATCTTCTATACCACTTGTCCCCACTGGGGTCACGGGCGTGCTGGAGCCTATCCCAGCAGTCATCGGGCAGTAGGCGGGGGACACCCTGAACCGGTTGACAGCCGATCGCAGGGCACACAGAGACGAACAACCATCCGCACACGCACTCACATCTAGTGAGTGCTCAATTGGCCTACCAAGCATGTTTTTGGGATGTGGGAGGAAACCGGAGTACCCAGAGAAAACCCACGTGGGCACAGGGAGAACATGCAAACTCCACACAGGGAGGGTTGGAGGCGGAATCAAACCGGCACCCTCCTGACTGTGAGGCAGACGTGCTAACCAGTGCTCCACCAAGCCGCCCTTGTTCCATCTATTTTAACGTAATTGTAAACCTTATTGAATGGGTGTCATTTTTATCATTTATTCTTCTCTCCTCAATGAAAGATTTTTTTCATGTATATCATGGACTGTTAGTTTTACGAGCAACATGATCCTTAAAAGGTGATATACAAATATACTTTCCATGCCTTCACAAATGCCGTCAAGCTCTGTAGCGTCCACAGTGCTTCTGGAGAGAGTTAACATAAGGCTTCCTTCAAGCAAAGTACAGTTTGAAGAGACAACTGTGACTGCAACTGTTGCAGTGTTTGACTAAGGTTTCATGATACCGGCTCATGTGGTTATATCAGCTATGATGGATAATGCTCTGGTGATGTAGTATCCTCTGAGGGATTCAATACATTAAGCTTTTTCCTTTGCCACTGACATTGTTCCAGATAATACATTACGCGTCACTATCTTCACACTGTATATTTGAGGCGATAAAGGTTGGATGTTCTCTAAACAGAGATTGCAAAATGTAATCTAGTCGGTGTTTTGCAAAATATTCGCCCCCCCCTTGGCTTTCTACATAATTTACAAAAAAACAACAACAATCCCAACAACAATTCCAATGAAGCTGTGATGTGTAAAACATAAACAAAAACAGAACACGTGTAACGTGCTCAGTGCAGCCTGAAAATGCGATTGGAACAATAAAAAGTGAAAATTGGTGTAACACCTTAACCGAACGTTGCAGATGGTCATTTCTTCATGTGCCTTGGTCAATTCGGCACTCTGAAGTCTTAAAAAGCATTTTTTTACTAAGCCAATAACCACAGTGAAGGGAGGTGGACTAGCTACAGCAGATGTCGGCTAATCAGGTCAAGCGGCTCCTCTGACTTGTGCTGATGCATGCTACTCGGACGTGTGATGTGCGCGCGTCTCGGCGAATGGACAATAAGAATGGCCGACCGAGCTGCTTCCTGAAGCATACGGGTCAGCAGTGTCCCTGCATCATATGAATCAGCTCGGAATCAGCTACTTATCACGGGTAATACAACATTTGCCTCCTTTTCGCCACACCGCTTTATTACACAGTCGGACGTCGAACAATTCAGTAGCACTCAGTCTAAAATATATATACCCTTAAAAATGCTCGGTTAAAAGTTGGATCGACCCAGGAAGTTGGATCAATTTTACCCAACTTTGGGTTGTTTTGAAAAACCAAACCAAACCCAATGCAACCCAACGGACACCCAACCCAAAGCTTAACAAAAAGAAAATAAACAATTGGTTTTGTGCAAAAAATATGTTTGTTTCAAAACAAATTGACCCAACTTCCTGGGTTGGTGCAATTTCTAACCCAAATTGGGTTGTTTTTAACACAGCATTTTTAAGGACGTACTCCCCATGCAGTCTCAAGCAGGAGATTGCCACTCGATTGCAGCTGACATTTGGAAAATCTCGCTTTCAACTCTTCCAATGCATAATTCTTATTTCAGACACTGTCATCTGCTTTAGCACTTTAACATTTTCCAGGTGGATTCATTCTGACTAATCCTCTTCCTGTGATCTGTGGCAGGCCTTCAGCAAGTACCTCACATCTTTCTGTATAAAAAGTGAATAGTTATCTCCATTAAGGCTTTCAGTTTTATGTTTCAACATTCAGGCATTTTCGCCTTAGAATCCAGTGTATGGTGACAGAGGAGCCCAGACTGCTGCCGTTGATCCATACAAGAATATTAGCCGTGCATAACTATGAGTACATCTGCAAACAGTCAAGTGGACCTCATGTTTTAAATCTCATCTCTCATTCAAAGCAAAGGAGTTGGTAATTGTGGTTCGACTGAAATAATAATAATAAAAAAAGCACCTTAGTAGTGTATACACATTTAACACAAAGCTGTGCACTTTTGTGGGGGCTTGACTGCTGGTAAATTGCTCGAGCATCTGTCAGGATGTAAGACCGCTTTTAACTGTGGTGGGGATCATAGCAGAGGGAGACTGGGGATATCTGTCCGAGTCCAAAGCACCTGCTGGGGGACCAGTGACGAAAAAAGAGAGGATCAGAGATGCTCCACTTGGGAGCCCTTTTTTGGCTGTGATGAACGCGGGAGAGCAGACGGCTACTGAACATTCGAATGCTCCGTAATCCTTTATTGAGTGATATTTTAAAGAAAGAGGAAACACGAAGGTGTGTGGCAACTGCTGAACAGAGGACAAATACCAGTCTTCTGTGGACTCCTCTCATTCGTTCCCTTCTGAAGGTTTGGACACGCCACCACCAGCCTCTAACAAGCACTTAGCTCATTGTGATTTATTCTCCCTATTTTATGGAGAAGAATAGGATGGGATATGCAGGCAGTGGTGGGGAGAAAGTGCTTACCTTCTGGTATGTCTGTGAGTACTTACAACAGTGCAGTGGAAAGCAGGACAAATAAATTTGTTATTCTAAGTTTAGACCACCCTGAAATTCTTTTGTAGCCCCACAGGGTGACTGCAATGTAGAGTTGACGCATATATCTTATACTTCCTCCCTGCGGCGTACACAGTGGAAAAGCACACACCCGTTTTGAGTTTGTCTGCGTTGCGGTGTCTGAGAAAAGGTCTCCTCTAGTTATCAAATTAATCATCTGCTAGATGCAAATTACTGCCCTACATGGAACCATCAGTAGACAGCTAGAACTCACATAGCACCACGGACAGATGGCCTCCAGGACCACACCGCTATTCACGTACCGCTGTCTCATTACACTCTTCTCCTAACATGTGTCTGCATCATCCCTTTCATCACCACCTAAATATGCTCATGCATTATTTCCATGCTGGCATGAGATGGAGCTCACCTACTTCAACCTCTTTATTCTCTCCTGCTCTTACTTTTCCCCTTTAACTTTTTATTTGCTCACTTTCTCCCCGCTTGGTGAGTGTGTGCACCTGCAGACAACAAGCATCAGCATTAAACCAATCCATCGAGCTCTTTAAGTTATATATAAACCCGATTTATTTTCTAAAATTGCCTGCCCTTTATGATACTTTCAAGCAGACTGCGGCACCAATAGCTCAGTGCAGAAGGCAGAGGAGCAGAGTCTCTGACCTATTTAGGAAACTGGCGAGAGAGCAGGCAGGGAACATCAAAATACTTCAAAGGCTCCCTTTGAATCTGTCGTTACGGCCAACTTAGTGTGAGCGTGTGCATGCGCAAGTGCACCCACACAAGCACATCCACATCCAAATGCACCACCTCTGAGCGTGCACAATCTTCATCAGCTTGCAGTCTCATTCCTATGCTATCTCTCTCTCTCTCTCTCTCTCTCTCTCTGTCTCACATTGCTCTCCCAATATATTCTGTCTGAGCTCTTCGTTTGAACTGTGTCCCACATTGCTAAGTACGAAGAAGACAGAGAAATCACATTTAACGGTGGGACTGCCACCAGCATCATGACTCAGGCTGCACCATGAAAATTCTTTTCCTGGACCCGATTTATAAAAACACATACTCACTGACTATCATCTTAATTCTTGCAGGGAATAATTTTATCATCTCACTTGGCAGACAAACTCCAAACACACTGATATGTACATATGTGCAACATGGATGCTTTTCAAAACTTTGGCAGCTGCAGCTGCTTCACATTCAGTGGACACAAGTAGGGTAAAAACTAACCCAAACTGGGCCAAACATGGTTTTTGTGTAATTCTTAAAAATACATTGACAAATTTGACAGCTGTAACTCTTGCATGGGGTCAAATCAATTAAACAGCAGAACAAATCTGCTGTTCGCCACTGCGTTGCTTGGCCAGCAAAGATTACTTCAGTACAAAGGACAGCTCATACCCAAAGTGTTCAGGACCATGGACAGAGCCACAACTCCTATACAGCAGAGGCAAGACTGCTAGACTTGGGTAAAAATTGAGAGCATGACTGTGTGTTATAACTTGAAGGCTCTAATTTGGCCTTCCCAATTCAATCAATTAATTGTGGTAGTGACCTACTCTTGGTGCTTGTTTTTTTTTTTTTTTTTACATACTAATGTTTGAGAAAAAAAAAACATTTCAGGAATTAGAATATCTAAATATTTACTGTCTGTATACATCAATAAATACCTTAGGTACACTGCAATATCTTGTGATTTTATCCGGCCCCGTACAGTGGTCTGTGTTTGTGCAAGTAGCATGAGGGATTATTTTGGGTCACAATATCTGAATGTTGCTGTTTTAATCTATGTATTTTTGAAACTGTGTGTAGTGCATTACACCAGGGGGCATTTCTTTGTGTGGCATTCCTCTGCCTTGGAACCTACAGGACAATATAACTATTGTGGTATTCACTGGTCAGATTGCACGCAAGTAAATAAGTCAAGTTTAAGTCATTGCTGCCGTTGATATTTACTATACATTATTTTATTAATAAAATTATCAAACCGAGACAGGAAAGTCGGATTCATTCAAATATATCTGCAGCAACTATTAGAGATATTTGTGTAGGCATGTGTGTGGTGGAGCTGGCCCAAATGGACTCCATAGTTTTTTCTTAGTGAGAGGGATCTGGGACAAAGGTGGGGGCTACCTGCTTTAGGCAGTGGGACTGAGGAGTGACTTTGGGTAATATGCAAGATAAGTGAGTTCTCCGGGGGGGGGGGGGGGGGGGGGGGGGGGGGGTGTTGCAGATGCTAGCGTTATGAATACATTCAGACTGTAGGAGGCCGCAGTAGAAATGTTTCGTCACAGTGAACAACTAGGAAAAAAGAAAGAGGATGTTGACAGTGAAGCTGTGTACCTCCCCACCATATGTTTAGGTTTATATTGGTCATTCGGAAAGACTCATAGACTGATTTGCCAACTAATACTTCCACCTCAGGCATATAAATGTCTGTACAAAACAATGAAAAAAAAATACATTGACATGATAACTGGAAATTTGCAGGAGTGATATTTCTTCAAATAATCACACGCATGCGGTGTGAAAACACATACTGCGCACACAGGTAACATAATATTCTAAGGCACAATCATTGCTGAATTTGTGAAAAACACGCAACATTATTCGTGCTCAATTGCAATTTTCTTTTTTCTCAGTGTGTACTCCATCGATGATTGGCACCACACTGCCCCAAAAGGCCAACACGCACATGAATAGCCAGTATTTGTTTGACAATTTTTGTAAAAGCATGTTTTGAGAGACTCATTTTGTGATATATTATCATGACATTTTCAACTTAAATCTTTGGTTATTAAATTCTCACTTTATGAGTAGGCAGACACCCAACTATTTGTGTACATGCAATGGAAATTTCAAATTTTTCTTTTATTCCTTTAAAAAACATTATCAATCTTTCATTTGAGACTTAGTATTTGTATCTCCAAGGTATACCGTATTGGCCCGAATATAGGACGACCCTGATTATAAGACGACCCCCTCTTTTTCAAGGCTCAAGTTTGAAAAAAGACTTTTTGAACAACAAATTAAATTTTTATACAGAAAATAATTACAGTACATCTGAAACAAATGATTATAACAATATATTCGAGAGAGAAAGCATGATATTTTGCCTCATTCAAACCATGCAAAAACTGTCTATCACATCTTAATATCTGAACATTTAAATATATAAACTAAGCATCATAACTTCTCCTCAGCTGCCAGTTAACCTGGCCGATCTTTGACCCACTTTTCTCCAGATTGTCGCTATGTTTCTCCATTTTCTGTTATCTCTTCTCTTATTTTCGTCTCTTTTCTTTCTTACCGCTATTTTTTTCTCATTGTTCTTCTTCGTACTACCGCTATTTCTTTTTTTCTTCTTGGTGAGAGGGGTTCGCTTTGGCCTGGGGAGTTAAGTTCAGCATTCGCTTTAAATATATCTGGCGCCATCTAGCGTTGTGAATGGGTATAATGTCTAGACCCCGAATGTAAGACGACCCCCACTTTTTCAGTCTCATTTCAATGCAAAAAACGCCGTCTTATATTCGGGCCAATACGGTATTCATGGGCAGAAATCATTCTCTTTTATTCAATTGTTTCCATTCTTTTAGAAGAGGGTAAAATCATCGAAATCCTCGAAATCCTGGAGCCCAACAGATTACCTACTTTGTTTTGTAAAACAGAAGCACTACTACTGCTGGCTGCTTGGCTAAGAGCATATGCAGGTAGGCCAACCACGTTTAGTGCCAAGATTGTCCGCTCCTGGATAGCAGCGTCTCCCAACATAGAGGACAGGGGAGCAGACAGGCACAAGAGCCAAAGCTACACTATATCCGCAGGCTGTGTGACATGGCAACCGTGACCACAACACTGACATAAGCCCTGGCCAAAGATGATGGCATGTTACCTCCACTGCAGGCCTCTGACTAGCCTTTTGCTTCAGTCAAACACTTCCAATGTCTACCACATCTATATGTGCTCTGCACTTAACTCTTAAATCATCCACCCTAAACTAAACAATTCATCTAGTAAAGTTGATATAGGGAGTTGAGATACTGAACAATTGGTGCAGGTAGATGCAAGGTTCCAAGCCCCTTGTTGCTTCTAAATGTGAATGCCAATGTATGCAACTCCAGCCAGCACCCATAATTTTATAATTGAATTGGAAGTTACGTATATCTTCTCTATCATGCTGCTGCTCACCACCACATAAAACCGTTGTTCACCACTGGATGGTAGACACCATATTGTTCAACCCCTGACTCTCTTCTTCTCTTAGCAAAGGAGTCTATGAGCGGGAAATCTTTTGCCGTGGTGAAATACTTGGCATTGCTTTAGTTCAGTCAGTTTAAAATGTATGAGGTTTTGTGCCTCACGTGTCAAAATTGACAACCAATGAATGTCACTCATTCAAGTGGTTTGCACACATGTATTTGCATACATTTCCCAATGTAATACTTAGCCAACGGACATGGTCAAAAGTAATTTTCTAATGCTCAGGGCCGATCTGGATCTCGAGAGCATTTTGAAGATCTTGGTATTTTTATTGACTTGACTCCCAACGGTCTTGGCTTGGCCTCTCGAGACCAGCACTAATCTGCTATTCTTCAACTTCTTCCATTATCTGTACCGCTTGTCCCCACAGGGGTCACAGGCATGCTGGAGCCTATCCCAGCAGTCATTGGGCACAAGGCAGGGGACACAATTGACTGGTTGCCTGAACTGGTTGCACTGCAGAGACAAAAAAACATCTGCACCCACAGCTAGGGGAAATTTGGAGTGCTCAATCGGCCTACCATACATGTTTTTGGGATGTGGGAGGAAACCCGGAGAAAACAACCTCCGAACTATGAGGCAGACGTGCTACCCAGTGCACACACTGCCACACTGACCAACTTCCTCAATAAGGACGAATGCAATAAAGATCTTTAAATTTTCATTTTTTAAATATGTATACACACACATACATATATATATACGTATATATATATATACACACACATCTCAGCTGGCCTGGGAACACCTTGGGATCCCCCGGGATGAGCTGGACGAAGTGGGTGGGGAGAAGGAAGTCTGGGAGTCCCTCCCAAAGCTGCTGCCCTGGCGACCCGACCCCGGATAAGTGGATGGAAATATGTATACACAGAGTTTTTTTTGTGAGAATTTACCGCATTTTCCGCACGACAGGGTGCACTTAAAAACTTATAATTTACTCAAAAAAACCACAGTGCACCTTATAATACAGAGCACCTTATATGTGGATCAAATGATGAATTTGTTGATCCATACTGGTTGTACACAGCGCTTTGCTAAAATGTTTCAGTACGTTTAAGTACGATTAGTAAATCGCATTACGGCAACCGTGGTCAGGCGCATCACCCAAGTAAGCTACTACTGGTCGATCGCATGACATTCAAAGAAAGAAAAACAAATTTTCCATAGGCTAGAATCCATCCCATCACTTGACTGACATACAGGTAAGCCTGTCGGGAGGCAATCACAGTGAACCGGACATGTGCAATAGACAGTGACCACACACCACAGCACGTTTGGTTGCGCATACACAAACCTGGTGCCAAACCTAACAAGCTAATATACGCATTACGCATCAATGCACGCACTCGCTTTTTTTCTTTTAAACTAAAGAAAGTTTATGACCATCAAAAATGAGTGGGGTTGCTGGACCAAGTTAGAAGCCAAACCGTATCACTTTCATACGGAATGGGAGTTGGACTTTTTTTTTACCTCATTGACTGGGTTGACATTCCCTTTAGCACAGCTCCATCTAGTGCACGGGTGTCAAACTCAAGGCCCGGGGGCCAGATACGGCCCGCCACATCATTTTATGTGGCCTGCGAAGACAAATTGTGCAACAAATTCGTGTGTCATTACTAGAATTGCAAATTGTTTTCACTGTTAATAATATCTTTTTTTTTTTTTTTGATCAGTTTTTACTCATCTGATTTGAAAACGAGTTATTTGTCAGTTTGTATAATGGCCCTCCGAAATAAGCTATGACTACAATGCGGCCCGCCAAAAAAATGAGTTTGACACCCCTGATCTAGTGGATGCATAACGCAACCCTAGTCAACCCCAGTTTGATGCAGTACCTTCTATTCTATGCGCCTTTTAATCCGGTGCGCCCTATATATGAAAACATTTCTAAAATAAAAAAATTCAATGAAGGTGCACCTTATAATCCAGTTCGCCTCATACTGAAGAAAATACTGTAGTTTAATTTTTTAATTTGAGATGTGTGCATATTTTGCCTTGAATGCAAGAACATTTGGTAACTGTTCAACCATGTCTTGTATTTTAAAATTGTTATGGCCCTTGGCCTATGTCTCATCTCATCTTATCTTGATCTTGATTTCGTCTTGACTCCCAAAATTCACGGTGTCAAGTTGTCCTGATGTTTCCCAATTCTTTGTCCCAAATTGAAAACGGGCCTTGGTCCTTAGAACGCAAGAACTCAGATCTTCCTCTTTTTCTTTTTGAAACATCTAGAAAACATTGGATTATTTTAAGTTTAACTAAATTCAGTAATTGCATTCATATATGAAAACATATTAAGCATAAGTAACTAAGTAAAAGTAAATAAGCAACTTAACTGAGTGTTTAAACATAAGCATATGCCAAACATAAACATCTGATAGATGACCACTCTACCTTTTATGCAAGACATCACCCTGTATGGTACAGAGGTGCTTGAAAGGAGTCTGACTTTTGCCTCTTGCAATGGACTATTTATTGACAGAAAGCTGGGTGGGGGTGAGAGTGAACAGGTTTCGGGGGTCACCTCTGCAAACTGATTAATCAGTGCAGAGTGTCTTAGCTCTTTGTTTTACAAAGATGTGGAAACAGATACTATTGGAGCATTTTAGATAACTAACTAAGAGAGAATGTTTCCACATCATTTGGAAAGTTTCAACGCTGGGGCAAATGTAGAAAGTTTCAACGAGTCAAGGTAAGGTGGAAGGTTTTAACAAAGTTAATGATTCTAGTCAACATTCCAACATAATCATACGATCAAAATAATTATAACCCTTACAACATCCACTATGCCTTTGTGAATACTTCAAATTGATTGAACCACTCAAAGTTCAGATAAACACAGCTTGGAACTCAAACCAAACATTTCAAACAAACTCAGCATTAACCAAAATGAGAACAATACCATCCAAGTATATTTCCTACCTGTTGCATGTGAACAGGAACAGAGGAGTCTCTCTTTTTTTTTTCTTTGCTCTGTCTTTTTTTTTCTTTCACTAACAAGCTTTCCCTTGTTTGTTCCTCCAGTTTACATACTAGTCTGTAGGCAATATGGCAATCCCTGGCATCTGACAGGACATTTGGTGAATTGTGATGTGTCTGTTTTTTGTCTGCCCTCTGCAGGTCTGGAGGGGGACTAGTGGATATTTTGACTAAATGATCTCTGCCTCTGTTAGTTGATGTGACACACGGTCTTATGTTGGTCTTGTCTAGTTCTGCTCTCAGAAAAATCTTGGCCTCGGTTAGAGTGCAATGAATTAATTAATCAATTACCGTAAATTCCGGACTATAAATCACGTTTTTTTTCATAGTTTGCGTGGGGGGCAACATACTCAGGAGCGACTTATATATGTTTTTTTTTCACAAAGTTTTACTTGATCATTAACAAATCACTTACTTACAAGTATAGCTGACCATTTCCCATTTTATTTTTAGTATAGTTGATCACTTCACATGGTTTTATACCTTTATCTTGAACATATTGAAAACATAAAAAATAGAGAAAACATAAAATAAAGCAATTAACACTTTAAAGCGCCATATCCAAGTCCACTGTCTGCTGTAAACACACTTGCTCCAGTTTTGCTCCTCTTATATTTATTATTATTATTTATTATTATTTGTTTATTTATCATTTATTCAACACTCTTATTTATTCATTGTTTGTGCCTTCTTGGTTTTTTTGTGTTGCTTACTTGTATGCATATTGTGTACTATGTCACCGTGGGATAGTAGGGCTATCGTTTAGCCTGTTGTTGCTCGTTCATGACTGTTCTTGGTTAAAGTTAAAGTCCCAATGATCATCGTCACACACACATCTGGGTGTGGTGAAATTTGTCCTCTGCATTT
Source organism: Syngnathus scovelli (assembly GCF_024217435.2). NCBI lineage: Eukaryota > Metazoa > Chordata > Actinopteri > Syngnathiformes > Syngnathidae > Syngnathus > Syngnathus scovelli. The sequence continues at coordinate 18,412,072 of NC_090847.1, forward strand.
AACCCATCCCCATGTGATTTTGATCCATCCCCTGGGGGAGAGGGGAGCAGTGAGCAGCAGCGGTGCCGCGCTCTGGAATCATTTGGTGATCTAACCCACCAATTCCAACCCTTAATGCTGAGTACCAAGCAGGGAGGTGTGGGATTTTGTTGAATAAATTGTCCCCCAAAATGCGACTTAAATATGTTTTTTTTTTCACTTTTGGGGCATTTTATGGCTGGTGCGACTTATACTCAGGAGCGATTTATAGTCCGAAAATTACGGTAAATGCAACTTATGTATGGAAAGTCTCCTATATTATTAAGGTGGGTGTTTAAATTATTCACCTATTCTGTATCAATCACGAGTAATCTCATGATGTTGTTTTGTTTACTGTCTTGCACATATTATGTTTTGACGCCTCATAATCTGTCAGCATGACACAGATCAAGTGGGTTTCTGTTTAAGTACAGTCTCATTATGAGCTTAGTTTGCCATCTTGAATCTTGTGCTAAGAAGTCAAGAGCCACCTGAATTACCACGGGTTGAAGTGCTCTTGATGTACTGAATGATTATCACTGTGTTGCAACTTGTTGGATTACACTCTGTTGACAAATTGGGATAAGAAGTACTGTAAGTACCATTATAGAATAAATGGAAATAAAAGAGTGAAAACTATGTTTAATGATCAGAATAACACTGCCTAATTGCAAAGGTAATTATATTACATTAGAAATAAAAAAACAATCAGTCAATCCTGGGTAATGATTCGGTCAATAGTTAATTATATTACATTAGAAAAAAAAAAAAAAAAATCAGTCAATGTTGGGTAATGATTTGACAAACACTAACCTGTAGGATCGTATTGAGAGACCATTAAACAACCACTGCCTGGTAATCAGTTCATTAGGATAAATCAGCATTTTTGGCATTCAACACCCGTTGAAGCACACCAAAGCTATAAAGCTCAATAGGCCTTATAACAGCCAAGCATTTCAAATTATGAACAAAACAATAGTCAATTTTCCACTTGTTTCAGTTATATGTTTCTAATAAAAGAGCTGTAATGATGTTGTTGTTGTGGTAATTTTATTTTTGAGAGGTTTTTTTTTTTTTTTTGTAGATCTTGTTCCTATTGTATTTTCTGATTCAGTATTCACTGTGCCACCAACAATGCAGTCTATCGTGGATATATATTTTTTTATGGTTGTGGTGTCAGAAAATGGACAGCAAGATGCAAAGTAGCAGCAATAGACAAAAGATCAGAAGAGGAAAGGGGTATTAAGTACACAAAACATATGCATAGGAAACCCTGTACAACTCATGAATTTGAAAAGAGTAAACAAATAATAAAGATGGGCTCAATGTAAGAAAGTGGGGCATTAACCATTGGACTAAATATATTCTAAATTCATGCTGGCTTTTTTTTGTCCTGATTTTGCCTCTTCCAGACCAAGGATGTATTTCTTACAGGTTTGTCCTAAGGAGCTCTGGACGTTGACATCACGCATCATACAATGCACTTTGCCAAGCGTAAATGAAGCCACCTTGAAAGTATAGACAACATGTCTCTACTTTGAGTAAACGTAAATACCACACTTTGACAATGCAGTACACAACCAAGTTGCAACAACAACAAAAATGCTGAGTAATCTACAGACTAGCAAAACAAGAACAAGACATTGTAAATGGATAGCAGATGAGGCTATATACATAGTATATAAAAGTACGATGTCTTTTCCATCAAAGTGAGATGTTAATTCACTTGAATGTAATATGGACAGATAAACACTAGATTTATTGTTATGCTTCAGCGTCAGTCATTGGAGCGCTGCCGCCATTTTATCACCAATGTAGCTGCGTAAACTATTGCACACGGGGAGTAGTCACGTGATGTCCGGAGCTTTATGAGTTTTGGACTAAAGTGCGTTAAGAAAAGATGTTTCCTTATAACAGGGTATGAATTAGGTCAATCGTAAATGATTAAACATCTTCAGTATTTACAACCAAAATTCTTTATGTCAGTGGGGAAAGCCATTGTAAATCATTTGACACCATGAACTATTCTTCATTAAGTGCTTTCCTCAGATGTCAGGAAGTATTTTCCAAAAGCTGACCTCTCCAGCTCCCAGTCCCCCCTCCGGTCCTCTTGGAAAACACTCTGCAACCATCAGCACATATCCGGAAGTGTCTTCTCATCTTCGTGTTTGTGAGATCACGTGTGATCATGCAAGAGTTCCACCTTGGGATACTAATATAATCATTATAACAAATAATAATAAATAATACAATTTAATTTGATTGATATGAAACATCCTTGTGTGTACCAGGCCCCAGACTTTATTTTGAAAAGCCCTTTACCACATCTGTTTTTATTTTCCAAAGCCATTATGGTTCTGATTTAATTAATTGTGTTTGTTGTTCGGTTTATCAGGCGCATTATAAAGCTGGGCCAACTCTCAGGAAACAGTTCACCAATTTTAATTAGCAAAGTGGTTGGTATGAACGAAACAAAGCAAAAGAAAAAAGCAGAATGCTACTAATTCTTCCGACAAAACGTAAGACAACGTGGTGCAGTAAGAAGACATGAGGATAAGATGTGGGACCAAACAACCTTTTAGCACAACTAGTATTGCTTTATCATAACTCTGATCTTAATCAGTATCTGATGTCATTGCAGTGCAACCTAGAACACTTTAGACAAAATGGTGCCCCTCACAGTGACGATATTAGTTTAAATAATCAAGAAAAAAAATCTTACCCTATCCCAGAGAGAGAATCCTGGCAAAAAAAAAAAAAACAATCACGTTCATCTCATTGTCATTGCACATCCGTGCTCTCCAGCATGTATCTGTGACTCAAGACCAGGTGGGCACTCTGAGCATGGCACCATCAACAGTCAGGACTCATTCCTCTCAAGCAAAGGTGAAGAGAGGCAACCTTCTCTTCCACTGGGATGAACCCCAATGTATAGGCACCAAAACCGGAGGCATCAGGAATGCCCGCATTATAATGAAAAAATATACATAGATTCTCAATGAATTTAAACAAATTATATTTATAACAATGACCTCAACATACAAGCCAAACATTTCTGAATATTGAGAGATATCTTTAAGAATGTATAACACTGGGGACTTGGCCAAATGCATTGTGCTGGTCTTTTAAGTCAAAATCACAAACGTTTTTGTCTTCTGTCATATTTAAATAGAGTTTAAGTTTAATATATTAATGCAGATATATCACACAAATCAAACACAATTTGTGTTCTATACCGTATACAGCTAAAATACAAGTCATTATTTTGTTGGTCCTGAAAAATAAACCACAAGCTTCTGCATAATTCAACACTGACCTTGACTTTGGATTCAACTGCATGCTTGTCAGACCATCTCTTAATTCCCTTGAGTCTTCTACTTCGGTCAATGAATTTCACCTGGCTTCGGTACCCCTATCCTAGCTGCCCAAGTGCAGTTGTACATTCAGAGAATCCGCCATTATCACAGTCAATGGAACTTAGATGAAGAAAGACAAGATGTCAATCAAAACTGTCCTCACCCTGTGCTGCATTCAGGTTCCGAACTTGGAACCTCTTGAAGGTATTACAGAAGATGTAATAGGTTTCGCATCACAGACACATCACAGCATCACTGACTATGGATTGTTCTGCACAGTTACACACTCTTTTTTTCAAGTGACAGAAACAAGAAATGTTTCTTCGGCTTGCTGGTGGATCGTGTGATCGATAAAGTCTCTTATGTGGTAAAAATAGGCTTTTCCTGCTTAACTCTGTGTGGACCAAAAACAGTCGAAACCCCAAAGTCAACATACTTGAAGACTTGCATCAGAAGTCTGGCCAGTATTTTCTGTCTTTTGGCGGCAGTTGTCTTTGCCTGCTTTTCCAGGAGTCAGACATTAAATCAGACATCTGGGTATGTGAAGCTTGATAAAAGCCTCATTAGACGGGTAATTGCCAACATAATCTTTAAATCTTAATTACATGACAAGTCAGCATTGCAACAGTGATGCCATTTTGAGAGGAAAAAACACAGATGCTCAATTGTAAAGTCCCCATATGTACTGTATCATGGACAAATGTACTCAATTGACCTTTTGTGGAAAACCTCAATTGGCTCTTCGGGGTCTGACATTGTTCTGGACATTTACAAGGAACAGAGCAACCTTACTATGTCAAGTAAATAAAAAATTGTGAACCCAAACATGGGAGAAATAATATCTTTCTGAAAGGCTGTTATTCACACATATTGTTAACATTGCACTCATCACATATACTCTTATCTTGAAATGCAAAACGCACCACTTCAGAAAGCAGAATTAGCTGACATAGCAATAGATACACAGTAGCTTTTGCTAACTAACAATATCTAGCGGCAGAATGTTGCCCCCTGCTTCTAGCCACCATGATGTCAAGGCATATGCACAAGTCATGTGAATTGGACTGCTCCGATAATACATCAATAAAACTATTACAGGGCGGCTCAGTGGAGCACTGGTTAGCACGTCCGCCTCAGATAGGAAGGGGGCTGGTTCGATTCCACCTCCGACCCTCCCTGTGTGGAGTTTGCATGTTCTCCCGTGCCCGCGTGGGTTTTCTCCGGGCACTCCGGTTTCCTCCCACATCCCAAAAAACATGCTTGGTAGGCTGATTGAGCACTCCAAATTGTCCCTAGGTGTGAGTGCGAGTGCGGATGGTTGTTCGTCTCTGTGTGCTCTGCGATTGGCTGGCAACCAGTTCATGGTGTCTCCCGCCTACTACCCGATGACGGCTGGGATAGGCTCCAACACGCCCGCGACCCCACTGGGGTCAAAGCAGTACAGAAAATGGATGGATGGAAAATTTTTAGAGGTCAATAAGAGCAGATGGTCAAAATCAACAACGGGAATAATCCAAGACTTCCTATTCAAGCGATAATCTTCTCATTGTTCTACCTTCTAGAAGGTGCTACAGAGCCCCCGGAACTCAAACAAACAACTTGCTTCTCTACTGCGTGTGCTCATTAGGTTTACGACACTGGACAAAGAGTTGACTTTTGGCGAGAGGTAGGGTGCACTCTGAACTGATCAACAGTAAATCATTGGCCACATAGAGACAAACAACCATTCGTGTTCATATGACACCCATAAGCAATTTATTTGAGTATTCTTCGAACCAAAAAATCATGTACATATTTGTAATGGATGTGGAAGCCAAAAAACTAAAAAACTAAATAAATATGAAGGCAGGCGCGCACACACACACACACACAATCAAAGCAAAAAAAATCAAAGAACGCTTTTAAAGAGTCAAAGGTTAAGTGATGTTAAGTTAGTGTATTAGTACAATATATTCAATGACTGACACAAAACCAATTTACTGCCACCTTGAATGCAAGACTTTTAACCAATTCCAAGACTTTTCTCTGCCTTTTGGGGTTGTTCTTTTTAATTCAATTTGCATCAGGTTCCAGTCTTATCTCAAAATCAGTGGCCTGAATAATATTCAGAAGAGTTGCCATGTGAGAATGGAACTGGGTAAATAGCAGAATTTGTTTTTTGGGAGCCGAAGGTGTACTTTGAATGAGCTTATCTTTATTTTGACTCCAGGGGTAGTGATAAATGACGTTTGTCAATCTAGAATGTCTGTACTTCCTCATTTCAAACCAAAGACATCTCGAGTAAAAACCGAGCAACGACTTTGTTTTTTTCCGTCTAATTCTCATGTTCAGGCAACACAAAGTCTTAAGAGATGATGGGTGACAGGAAGATGAGAGACAGAAAGGTCGACCCATCCTGCGATGGATGCCTTTTGATAGTCCCAGGAGTGCAAAGGGGGTTGGGGCTGGGAGAGTAGGCCAACCGGTAGCTAGAGCATGCCTGACAAGCTGCATCGAAGCCACTGACACATCTCTGTGTCTGAGCACTGACTCAAGTGGACACCACAGAGTGCAATGTGACTTGAATCGCAAACACATAGCCACTCAGGCAGGGCTGTTTGAGTGACACCAATACATACTCTTCAAAGTGTCATAAATAGATTCACGAAGTACATGTCTGACGCTCAAAGTCATACTGTAAGCAAAAAAAACAACAAAAAAAACACTTGTAATAAGAAGGCTACTCACACCTCCAAAATATTACAAACACATTCATTAACATGCATTTTTTTTACAGTTGTAAGCTATTTAGTGTGTGTGTGTGTTTGTGTGTGTGTGTGTTTAATTCATTTTTCATCTGCTGATTCACAATTTTCTAGAAACCAGTTTAAGCTGCAGACTAAACTGTTCTCGCCCGCTTTTATGCCACTACTCTTCCACCTGGTATCCCTCTTCTTCAATCTCTGGCAACATCTTTTCTGAGATGGACTAGCACTGGGAGATTCATTTAAGGCTGGAATTGCTCACATCACTGCAATATTGAATCTAACCAAGCCAGACTGCAGCAAAAGGACATTTGGACGAGTGAAATTGGATATTCTAGTAGTTCAATACGTTTTGAGGTCAAGTCTGGATAGCGGCAAAGGCAATTATTCATGTTTAGCCGAGAACTTGACCAAAGTCTGAAAGAGAATAACACATTAATGATATCATTATTCCAATAAGCAGAACTGATGAATCCTCTTGGTTGAATGGAGGAACTCCCCAAAGAACAAACAAGCTGGACAGCAACACTTTTTTGTATATATGCTGTGAACAGGATGAGACATTCCAGTTTTTTTCCTTCTCAGGCGAAACGTTTTTCCTAGTAGAAAGAGGATCGGTTTTCCTCTGATGGTTTTTTTCCCCAATGGAATCTGCAAAATGGAAAAGTTTATTTTAAGAGCATTTTAAGAGTTTACTGATTATTCCTATGATGTGTAAACCTTCCAAGATTCATCAGGTTTTGAACACATCGGGAAAAAAATGGCAAAAGGGGACCAAATCAAGAGCATTAGTGGAGCCACTCCATTCACTTTGATGAGCTATGTACAAAGTCTTGATGTTGATTATTTCAGATTGGCTCTCTTCTTCTAAATACTAGATTGCATTACCATCATCTCTGGTGGTGTCCACAGTTTAAAAAAAAAAAAAAAAAAGCCTTATTTTTTGGTGCTGCATCAGGATAACGGGAAGATATTTTACCAGTTCTCTGCATGCACATAATGCAATAGACAAAGAGAATATGTTTTAAAGGGAGGGTAGAGCAAGCTAACATTGTTATTTATGTGATAGAACTGTATTAAATGATGTCAGTGCTACAATTCCCCCTGAAAAAAAAAAAAATCAAAAGAGATTTAACGGTATTTTGGAACGTAAGGGCGCTACACTTACTGACGTCCAATTTTTGGCGGGTTCTGCTTGATTTGACACATAAGCCTGACTATGTCACGCGAGGAAGAGATCACAATTTCTTCACTGAAAATCATTGTAAAGACTATTGCTTAAAATGTACAAAAACAGCTATCAATTAGCACCAAAATTTACATTTCATTTATTAATAATGTTTTCATGACAAAACTTTGCTGATGTAACAAATGCAAAAGAGTGTGACTTTTTCCTGAAATGAACACTATTTTCATTGGCTTAATTTCTGCATTTAATTATTATGCATTTTTTTTTTTTTTTTTGCTTCCACATACTCCCTGCAATGTGCTCACGTACTCGTCATTGTTTTTTGAAGCAATTAATGAGTTTTATGAGTTTTATGTGTGAGGGGTTATTTAACGCACCCGGGGTCTACTGTAGAACATGAATGAGAACTTAAAAAAGGAAATAGAAGAAAAGAAACCTAAAGGGGGGAATTTAGAGACATAAAAGTGTCAGCCTGCTAGTGAATCAGCCAGGAGGCTCGACCCATACCATGTCACACCGCCCAGAGGCCGGCTTATTAGAAAGATTGGCAGCAACACAGCGAGGAGCTGAGTGTGGCCATATAAAGCAGCTCCTTTCTTGGATAGGCGGCGGAGGTGGTAACCCATACGTGGACTTCAGGGGAAATTTAAGTGAACCCTTATCAATTTCAAAAACGACATACCGTAATTTTTGGACTATAAGTCGCGTTTTTTTTTCATAGTTTGGGTGGGGCGGCGACTTATACTCAGGAGCGACTTATGTGAATTTTTTCGCAAATTTTCAAAATTCAAAAATCCGTGATGTAGTGAAACCGCGATAAACGAACCGCGATGTAGCAAGGGATTACTGTCATTTGACCTGCAAGTGACGTCAGCAGCGCGGCGGTTGATTACATAAGGACAAAGGATTCTATCACGGGATGACGAAGATGATGAAGGGCCCCACGTTTGAAGGATTTAATGATTTGGAGTGACAAGGTTTGAAAAACGTATTTATGTTATAGTTATTTGATATATTTTATTTCGTGTAGCAACTTGTATATGTTTTTATCGTTACAGTTCAGTAGTTGTTGGCTCATTGAACTCTTGTTTTGTTAAATAAAGAGCCGTTTACCAAACCCATGTCTTTCCTGGTACTTTGTTAACGCTACAATATAGTTGTATACTAGATCTGTGCGGCGCGCATGCGGCGTTGTTGACATAAAGGACGAGGAATTTGATCGATGGATTTAATGATTAGGAGTGACACAGATGGTTTGATAATATTGTTGTTATATGATAGTTATTTGAAATATACTTTATATATCGTTATATGGGTCTGTGGACTAATTAGAAATGCAACTTAGGAGTCCGACGTCAGCGGCGCATATGTGGCGCATACGCGGCATTGTTTACATAAAGGACGATCGATGGATTTAAATGAATAAACAAATAACACAATAAGTACAGGACGCTACGCAGAAGGGGGAAGAGAGTTCAGGATCCTTACAACCTGGAGAATGAAGCTGTTGGTGAGTCTGGCGGTGCGGGAGCGCAGGCTCCTGTAGATCAGATCAGAAGATCAAACAAAGAGTGAGCGGGGTGACTCACATTACTCACAATTGTGGTCACCTTACGGGCAAGATGGGAGGCGTAAATGCCCCACAGGGAGGGGAGTGAAGCACCAATAATCTTACCAGCCGTGTTGACTATGCGCTGCAGGGCCTTCATGTTGTATTCAGTGCAGCTACCACCCCAGACAGCGATACAACTGGAGAGGACGCTCTCAATGGTGCCACGGTAGAATGTAGCCGGAGGAGCACTAGCTCGCCTGAGTTTCCGCAGGAAGTACAGGCGGCGCTGAGCTTTCTTCGCCAGTGACGAGGTGTTAGCGGACCAGGAGAGGTCCTCACTGATGTGCACCCCCAGGAATTTGGTGCTGCTCACCCTCTCCACCACAGCACCGTCGATGGTCAGCGGCAGGTGTTGGGTGTGACCCTTTCGGAAGTCAACAACAATTTCCTTGGTCTTGTTGACGTTCAGCAGGAGGTTGTTGTCCCTGCACCACGCGGTCAGAAGGTCAACCGCCAACCTGTACTGAGTCTCGTTGCCCTTGGTGATGAGACCCACCAGAGTCGCTGTAGGACGCAGTGCAGTAGTGCGTCAGAAGGGTGAAGAGCAGCGGACTGAGCACAGCCTTGGGGGGCCCCCGTGCTCAGCGTGATGCTGGCGGAGATTTTGTCGCCAACACGTACCACCTGAGGCCTCTGACAGAGGAAGTCTAATAGCCAGTTGCAGAGGTAGGTACTGAGGCCCAGCTTGTCAAGTTTGCAGATGAGTTTTTGTGGCAAAATGGCGTTAAAGGCAGAAATGAAGTCCACAAACAGCAATCTCACATACGAGTCCCTATTCTCCAGGTGGAAGAGGGCCGAGTGGAGGGCAGAGCAGATGGCATCCTCAGAGGACCGTTTGGCCCGGTACGCAAACTGGAAGGGGTCTATGGTGGGGGGTGGAGAATGGATCTGATGTGCTCCAAGCACTTCATGATGAGCCACGGGGCGGTAGTCATTGAAGCAGGACGGAGCAGGCTTCTTCGGCACAGGTACGATGGTGGCAGCCTTGAAACACGAAGGGACGATGGCCTGCTGCAGGGAAATGTTAAAGATGTCCGTGAAGACACCCGTCAGCTCCCCAGCGCAGTCCTTCAGCGCTCGACCTGGGATGTTGTCAGGGCCCGCCGCCTTACGGGTGTTGATAGCGGCAAGCGTCCTCCTCACGCTGTCGGCAGAGAGGCACAGGGGCTGCTCGTGTGGAGGGGGAGTGGTCTTCAGCGGGCAAGTGCTGTTCTGAGCGTCGAAGCGAGCATAGAAGCGGTTAAGATCGTTGAGCAGACGATTTTACGTTTTAGTCTTAGCCATTCTTATTAGCCGTATGTTTGTGTCTATCCTGTTGGGGAATCTCGTCCGTGTGTAATATTTTCACCCTCGGAATTCTACTGTATAGTCCTGCATTACTGTTGAGTGGAAATGCGGTTTGATGGACATTGGAGAAGAGCCTTTGCTGTGGCCCACTGTAGTGGCTGATGCCTGGGATCAATAGCAGCTAATTACAACCAACATTGATCGAGAAGGCCCACTAATTTAGAGTCAAGCCCACACCCGCTTTGTACAGAACCATTGAAGCAACTCCAATCCCACCCTCTGGCCCTGTAAACATCTCTCTCAGCAGTCAGCAGCTCATTATCTCTGAGAAGCAACTGGTTGAGCATTTGTCTGTCTCATAGGATTAACTTCATCACTGGAGGAATGGACACCTGGACCGGAAATGATTGACTCTCAAATACTCGCTTCACTTTTCTATTCCTTCTCTCTTTGTGGTTACAGAGACTTTTCATATGACCAACCACTGTAACTGTATGTCTTTTAAATGTTAATGTTCGTTCTCATGGCAAAATTATTTGCTACTGATTAATGCGAAGGGCTACCAGTTTGGTATACAATGAAGTAAGAAATCTGCTCAAATTATTTGAGGCTAAAATATTGTCATTTCCAGATTTACTGTACACCAATGCAAGTTTGATGTGCTTAATGTCAATGACGAGTATTCTCGTCACTGGCATACAAAGAGTTTTAAAGAAGAATTGTAAAAATAAAAATATGACTGATTCTGCTCACTTGTGAATAGTGCTATTATTATTATTATTATTAATAGCAGCACTCACAAACTGGTGATTATTTTTAGTAATACAGCATGTAGGTGAGGCTGGGTCTCGTCAATATGAGACACAAATGATTGAAACTGGATTCACTTTAGAACTTCCTGTTTTATTGCCTTAAAGGCCTCTTACATTTTCCTACGTATTGTTATACTAGGTTTAACCATTTTTCTTGCGTTAGTTTGCTTTCAATACAACATGTATTTCAAAAAGTATTTAATTGTAATATTTACAGAAAGTGAAAAGCTGTGAAAAGATGAAGCTACTTTTTTCTATATCAGTCCTTCCATGTTCCACAGCTGTTATATAGGACCATACCTCTCAGTATACGTTAGTTTCGCCAATTTACTGTATCTTCCCATCAGTCAGTCTTTCGGCAATACACAGCTTTTTCAACATCGCCTCACTTTGCAGTTCATTGGCACTTTTCCAAATTGAGCGTTTTCACTCACACACCTTTTTCTTAGGTCCCCTGTTTCTCATCAGTCTCAGCTCATTTCCGCCTCTTATTCCAATTGCCGGATCACCTGAGGCTCCCCTGAAAGTTTGCATTCAATGCTGCTGAAATTAACTGAAGGAGAGCTTGGGAGTCTAATTGCTTTTTGGACAATGATGTGGTCATTTAAAGCTAATCCTTTAATCTTCAAACACAAGCATGTAGACATAGAAAAATGAACATGTGCTTAAACAAAAATGCCATACATTTCACTTCTGCAACATCTTGATATAAGGTGTGTGATTTCCCCAAAACCATTAAATAGAAAGGTTTTGATCATTTTGTGGTGAAGGGCTTAAGTGTCGCTGATCCACACGTGCTGAACATAAGCAGAAAGAGTGTGAATCAATAATGATGGAGAAGGATATTTTTATTTACTTTTATGCAGCTCTAAATTTCCTTTATAAAACTGTAGACAGTAAAATGTAATTTCTATTCAAATTTTTATGTTTGTCATGCAAATACGACAAATAGCAAACTCTCTGGACTGAAAGAGAAAATTTGAGTGTTTTCAGTATTCAGTCATAATGAAAATATTATTTTATTTTCCTGTTTTTCCATTGTAAGGTCCCTGCAAACTCTTCTGTATGCACTAATAGTCTCTGCTTGCATTTCAAATGTCTTCTGTGCATGCCCAAAACACTTACAGTGTGCTATTTGTGCTATGATTTAGTTTATTTTTTTTTTTTTTTTAAAAAAGTTAATTTTACATCCATTTCTTAAACGTTCTTGTTTTTTCCTTCAGCAGAACATAGGATAGCATAGCATCGCACAGTATAGTATAGTATACCCTTAAAAATGCCAGGTTAAAAACAATTTGGGTTTAAAATTTGGCCTGTTTTACACAAAGCAACAATTATATTTCTGCAAAATAACATGCTCGTGTGAGATGCGTGCCAGACCTACCGACTTATACACGTACATACTGTCTATATACGCCACACTGCACCACTCCTGTGTTAGAGACAGAACATATGAAACCAAGGTATTCAAAGAAGGCTTGCTAATGTAGTGAAGTAGTAATCATATTATTATTTGAATTATTTAATTTTATTTTTTGTGTTCAGTATTTTGTGACAACTTCAGTTCTTTAAGTGTTCTAGAAGTAAAGTTGACTTGAGTAATAAACACAATTACCGTAATTTCCGGACTATAAGTCGCGGTTTTTTCATAGTTTGGATGGGGGGGCGACTTATACTCAAGAGCGACTTATATATGTTTTTTTTTCACAAATTTTTACTTGATCATTAAGACATCACTTACAAGTATAGTTGACCACTTCCCATGTTATTTTTAGTATAGTTGATCACTTCACATGCTTTTATTTCTTTATCTTGAACATATTCAAAACATAAAAAATAGAGAAAACATCAAATAAAGCAATTAACACTTTAAAGCACCATATCCAAGTCCACTGTCTGCTGTATGTACACTTGCTCCATTTTTGCTCCTCTTATATTTATTATTATTATTTATTATTATTTGTTTATTTATCATTTATTCAATACTCTTATTTATTCATTGTTAGTGCCTTCTTGGTTTTTTTTGTGTTGCTTGTATGCATATGTGTACTATCTCACCGAGGGATAGAGGAAATGTAATTTCAATCTCTTTGTGTGTCTTAGTATATAAAAAAAATATATCGACGATAAAGCAGACTTTGACTTTGATAAAACAACCAAAAAAAATTATATTTTCAGACGAAACTGGATGAGGGCGCTCTAAATTTTACCGTTGGCCGTGACTCATCAACTGGGTGGGCTTAAGAAAAATGGCACCAAAAAGAAACTCATATTTTGCAGGTTACAAACTTCAAGTTGTAAAATATGCAGCTGAAAACAGTAATCGAGCAGCAGAAAGAAAGTTTGGAGAACCGTGATGTACCAATGGATTACTATTTCAAGTGACGTCAGTAGCGCGGCGCGCCGGTTGTTTACATACAAACGTGCCCACACAAGGACGACCGGCATCATTAGCGGTGATCATTTCTAAGTGACACGGAGGACAAAGAGTTTGAAGGAATTAAGGATTTGGAGTGACATAGAAGGTTTGAAAAACTATTATGGCTTTTACGCACGCCCGGTCTCTACTGAGTCGGGGGCCGACGATCGGCCGAGTGGTTGTCCGCGAACGGTGCGCGGGGCTCGGACATGGCCATTACGCACGCCCGGTCTGTCTGGAAGTCCACGCCGCCACACGCTTGGAAGTTTGTTTTGTTTAATAAAGAGCCGTTTACCAAACCTACGTCTATCCTTGTACTTTGTTAATGCTACAATATAGTTATATAGTAGATCTGTGGAATAAAGACGAGGGTGACGTCAGGGCGCACGCGCGGCGATGTTGACAAAGGACGAGGAATTTGATCGATGGATTTAATGGAATTAAAGTGCACGGATGGTTTGATAATATTATTGGCTTGTATTATAGTTATTTAAAATATAGTTTATCTATCGTTATATGAGCCTGTGGAATATTTTGAAGCGCAAGCGCCCTCAGCCGTGCGCACCCATTGTTGACAAAGATCGATCGATGGATTTAATGAATTGGAGTGACACCGATGGTTTTATAAACATGTTATTCATGTAATAGTTGTCCTTAATCACTCTATATGTTACGTCAGGCCCGTTCTCAGCTCTTTGTTTGTGTTTGTCAAGTTAGCATACCTATCGTTTAGCCTGTTGTTGCTATTTAATGAATTGGAGTGACACCGATGGTTTTATAAACATGTTATTCATGTAATAGTTGTCCTTAATCACTCTATATGTTACGTCAGGCCCGTTCTCAGCTCTTTCTTTGAGTTTGTCACGTTAGCATACCTATCGTTTAGCCTGTTGTTGCTATTTAATGAATTGGAGTGACACTGATGGTTTTATAAACATGTTATTCATGTAATAGTTGTCCTTAATCACTCTATATGTTACGTCAGGCCCGTTCTCAGCTCTTTGTTTGTGTTTGTCACGTTAGCATACCTATCGTTTAGCCTGTTGTTGCTATCGTTTAGCCTGTTGTTGCTCGTTCATGACTGTTTTTGGTGTGGGATTTTGTCGAATAAATTGCCCCCAAAATGCGACTTATACTCCGGAGCGACTTATATATGTTTTTTTTCACTTTTTGGGGCATTTTATGGCTGGTGCGACTTATACTCCGGAGCGACTTATAGTCCGGAAAATACGGTACATTGCTGGATGGACTGAGCTGTGTACAAGATACTGACACATAAAAACAACAAATGACAAAGAAGATAAGGAAGATAATGTCCTGCAAGTCCGTAAATTGTAATTACTGTCATCAGTGAAAGTAAACAAAGTCCAAACAAGTTTAATGAGACACATCAGACATAGGAATCGCTCTCACAGCACTGAGATGTGGAAGACAGCACATTGCTGCAATCCAAGGCTTTTGCGAGGTTGAGCGCTGCTGCGAATTTATGTGAATCTTTAATTAACAGTTTACTTGAAATATTCCACTGAAAGGAGCTCTAAACACTTTTGATTTGGACTGTGCTCATTTGCTCGACATTTAACACATTGAAGTGAGGTGAAAATTAAAAGTTGAATAAAAATGAAACGTTCAATAACGGTCCATACAGATACATTTTGTATAAAGACAAAGACGACTAACTCGTGCCAGAGTCTTCTAACCTTGACTGGTGTCATTTATGGATGCAGGAATGTTTCATCCTTGAGCGAAAATGCATTGAAATTGCATTTATTTTATGTCATATCCACATGAATAATACGTTTCACATGGAAAATGCAACATTACTCAATTAAGTCTGTATGGAACATACGTAACTTGAAACGTGATTGAACCTAACAAGATATTAAAAAATCAACGCAACTCTGCATCAACAGGTGAACTTCACAGAAAGCGAGTGAAGAAAACAACTTTTGAGTATTAATAAAAAACTGAAAATTACATTTCATTTCGATTTCACAAGGCGTAGATCAGCAGTTAAAAAATGGCAGTGATGATAAAATCACTTTTGTCCTTTTTTTGTTTACCCCCACCCACACACACACCCACATACTTTTTTTCATTGTTGAAGTTAGATTCACAAAAGGCTATTTCAACAAATCTGCACACATAGTCCTTTCCATTATCAAGATGAACTGCTGATGTACCTCAGCTCTGAAGACAAAAGTGCTAAATCAGACAGCTCTCTGTCCCTCTCCAAAAGAATGCCCTCGCTCTGATGAAAGTGGTTTTCTCTGACATATTCTTGCACCTAGAACTTCCTTGCTGTAACTCCACATGAGACTTCTACAAACAAATAGTTAATCATACAAAAAATGGGCAACAATATAACATTTACACACAAGGATCATGTTTTGTCTTGTTTTCGGCTCAAATGTGATTAAAAAATTATTTGTTAAAATTTTATAAATAAAGCACTAAGTAAAACATGTTACGCTGCATAGGATTACAAAGAAAAGTAGTTAAACCATAACCACTTTGTTTAGACTTACAATTCCCATTTGAATATGTCAACATGTTCAAATTTGATCGCCCATTCTTTTTTGTTGACACTCTTCAAGTCAAAGTCACACCTAGACGCCTCTTTTATTCCTCTATTTTCCATTCCAAATCTGTTGGCATACACAGCATAAAAATCTATGGGATGATCCATCTTTTAATCAGTTCAGTTACACAGCAACATGAAGGATTGTCATAATTTTGCACCAGTATGGCCCCAAATTACTTTGCGACCCCTGACTTTTTCCACTTGTGTCTCCCACAATTTGATACTTATTATGCATCTTGGCAAAATTACTTGACTCATTGAATGTGATGCTGTGCAGTTTTGCACGAATAACAATAGAACATTTTGATTAGCGCGAAAGAGCAGATGCCAGTATACTCACACGCTAATGTTGCAACATACATTCATTGTCACAGTGGTGTTTTCCTTATGAGCGCATTGCAATAACAACATTAACATTTAGTTAGGCAGAGCTGAACTAAAAACTGACTGTCAAATAAATTATGGTCTTTAGGCTTTGTGTTCCAATCAGTGTTTTGAATCTTCATCTATGTTAACTATAGTAGAGGAATGTCAGATGAGCTTTCTGTCCTAAACTATTGCATAAACACGGACAAATGAAAGAACGACATTGACACACCCGATTGTCAAGCTGTGATTGTTTCACTAAAAATATGCCAATTCCACACACCACTATATCACGCTATAGCATATATCATACGTAACCTAAAGGCTGAAAGTACAAATTAAAATGGACTCTCGTGACCTTGAAGGAGACCTGCATTTTTTCCTCAACAAAAAACGTTCTTGAGTTTGTCTGTGACTGATTAAAATGCACCGAGACTTCATCGAGACTTACAGCATCGGACATTACTTTACACACGCTTTTTCAAGTCTTATTGAAATTAGCTTAGGGGGCCGACCTTCTCTCATTGAAATAAACCAACCCTCATTATGCCCCATATATTAATCACAGTTCCTAAGGTGTCAAAACCTTCAAGCCAGTGATGGGCATTCCGTCCCAGACAGACACTCATTTTGCAGACGGAGGAGGAGATTTTTTTCTTTAAAAAAAGGACGTACTAAGCAACGGCGCTTAGGCATACAAGGAAGCAAGGTTTTTGTTCGTCCTTTTTAACCATCCCCAACTGGGTCAAGTATCGACTGACAGGAACATATCCAGCCTGTATTTCATGTGCAATCTGCCTATACAGACCTAATATGAAATAGTACAACATGCCGCTTGTCTCGTGCAAGTTCACGGTGTTTGTATGTGGACAAGAGGAGGAGCACTTCTCAAAAAATTGTACACATCACCAGTCAATCTGGAGACAAACTCTAAATTTAATGAGGCGGAATGTTCTTTTCCCTATTGAAGCAAACCAATATCATGACGTAATCGGCCACCGGATATGTCTTCTGCTCAGATGGATTTGCATTTTGCCAGAAGAGACAGACAGTCAGAATGATCACCATTTTGTATACTGCAATTGACGTCACAAAAATCAATAGTCATATCTAAAAAGCACAATAACCCTTATTATTCACAGTTTATATTCTGCTTTTTATATAGGTTTGGTCCTGCTTGTATTTTAAATCTATGTTTTGGATTTTAGTTCATGACATTGTTTCACAAACAATGACTTCTCAGCTATGTAAGATGCTGATTGTCGCAAAAAACCAAATACAATCCTTGGAGGAAAGAAGAAATGGGCAATGAAATAATTTCTGGCGTCTTCAGGGAAGCATGGAAATCTGCATGTGGGGAATATCTTTACATGAGGGGATTATTTAAGTAAACTGTTTATCTAGCATCAATGTGCTTTCCTGTTTAAATTGAGTGATTATATCTGTATTCTGATATGTTGAGGGACTAAGTAACTGTAACAATATTACATAAATATCATAGAATTTGTTACATTATTCAATTGTAACCACCTAATTATAAATATGTAATTGTTACTCGCGACACTGTGTACCACCTACTTTAACATGCAGATTCCTCCAGTGGCTAAACATGAGTTATACATCTACTCACCAAGGCAGTGGTTCTATTTCAAGACCTCTCAGTTATTCATGCATCCATGAAGATCCAATTACCACCAATGCAGTGCCTACTTCCTATCTGACAATTACATTTGTTAGACTCAGAGTTTTTCTCCATGAACAAAAAATTATCAATTAAGGCGATTGATCAGGATGTTTATAACCAATTAAACAGAAGTCAAGGTTGCAGATTGGGTTGAAATGAAAGTGATGCTTCAGGATGAGAAGGATCAATTTAGTGGTCCAGATCGCATATTGCATATTTACATTTTATCGATGCGTAAGCATGGACAAAAATTAATATGGTAACTGCTACACAATATCAGTCGTGTGAGCTATGAAATAGAATGTATGAGGCATAGGCATAGTGTAAGTGGTGTTAACATGGAGTATTGCGTGTATTGACAAATAACCATTCAGCCTGCATAGTCTTAGCAGCCATAGGTTAATTACTGGACAATCTATCTTTGTTGGAGTAGAAAATGTGTATGACATTTTGTCACATTTTAAAAAATAATCTAGCATGGGTGATATGCAAATAGTGCAGGTATAGATTTATATTTTTCCATTCACCCCGATTTAGCATTCGAAGTAGAGCACTGCTTCCCAATGATTGAACATATTTTCATTAGCAACACGGCTTCTTTCTAGCAGGTTCATTCTTTCAAATCAAAAGACCTCAATTCATTGTTAAACTACACAAGGACCTGAATCGGAAGCAATTAAATTCCAAAGTGTAATATCATACATTTATTGTTGGGTTGAAAATGTTTCCTCTTTTTATCTTCATGTTGATGATCACAAAAGTGCTGCACTCACCCTGCCCTACACCCCCGCCTCCTTCGTCCTGTCTCCCTCCATTTTTGAAAGGCTTTTAGCTATTCCATTCTTTCTCCGGGATGGCCTCACATACTCATTTCATTTCTCATTTACAGACTGATAATCAGAATGTCATTACTGTGTTCGCACTGGGCCACAGTAGGGGTAATTGAGCAGCATAAAAAGGCATTTGAAAGAGGGATGAATAATAGGACTGGAGATGTGGGTGGCTGAGTGGCAGGGTGGACCAGGGCCTTCTCTCAGGTGTTTGGCTTCAATGGAGTGGCATCCACCCTGGCGTTAATGGTTTGCCACGGCTGCTTCAAGCTCATTTTTCAGCTTCGGCACATCTGAAGCTGAAAAGGCAGCAACAGTCATTTGGAAATAAGAGAGAAAATCAATAGAACGGTTTTTGAAGGTCAAATCAGGCATCAACAATCACTTTGCTTCATACAACACCTGTAGATTAAGATGCAATGGCAGATGATTTTGTCCTTGATGGCGGTGCTTTTATGACAAGTCCCTCTCACTACATCTATACACTGAGCACGTCCATTCAAGTAGAGGTTAAGCCCATTTCTCACTGGGGTGCTACAAAGACTTTATCTCTCATAACGACTCCATTAGAGCTGTCTATGTGTCTCTCCTTCAAAGTGACTTCTTAATTAATCACTGGGTCAATGAGTTTTTAACTGTTGTCTGTCTTCTTGTGTCATAAACAATGCACTATATCACACTCTGAAAAATGCCAAAATTAAAAATCGCAGTGGAATAAAACAAACATTGCTTTCGCAATGGCTTTCTAGTAAGTTAACGCATCAGTTGTAACAGTAGAGCTGAAATTTAATTATCAGCCTATTTCAAGCAGAACTCACCGAATAAGGACAGTGACTTATCTCAATGGTATGTTCACATAGCTGAGGTCTCATGATGCAGTGACCGAAGGACAATGATG
This sequence comes from Syngnathus scovelli, assembly GCF_024217435.2. Taxonomy (NCBI): domain Eukaryota; kingdom Metazoa; phylum Chordata; class Actinopteri; order Syngnathiformes; family Syngnathidae; genus Syngnathus; species Syngnathus scovelli. The sequence continues at coordinate 18,431,871 of NC_090847.1, forward strand.
TGTCTAAATTGTGCATCCACAGAGCTCAAGAGTCCCTCAGTGCAATGAGCTAATTAGATGTGCAGAGTCATCGGCCCAACAGCGACAATTGCTTTCCTCAACGCAGAAGAGCATGGATAATGACCCTCAGATGTTAAACTGTACACATTGTGGTTGACACCATTTCACGTCTTACGCCATTGATACAACCTCACAAGACGGTGAATTTGCGGGTCGACTTCATCCTTACACTCACTTCAGTTCACAAACAGAGTGGCAAGCTAGGAAAATATATGAAAATTCATGCTTAGATGGTCGCGGTGAAAAAGGCTAATGGGAGCTCTCGTACTATCTGATGTTATTTGTTTAGTTGTCCGTTCCTCTCCACCAGCCACTGATTTTAGCATGGCAGGTTGGCACAGGACCAGGTCTGTTTTGGCCGTGGTGGTACATTTCCATCTCATTCATCACATAAAGACAGATAATCAGAAAGTCATTACAGTAGCTTGACACCAGTGCTTGCCCCAGGAAGACAGAGTAATTGAGTGCCACAGAAGGGGAGAGCGCAGACTGAGCCAAGGCTAGGTGGTAATGAATGTGCGAATTCTACATAAGGGTGATAGGGGTGAGATAACAAAGACATGGATGTCCAGAAAGGGAAAATGACACTTGCGAAAGAAACAAATTATTTGGGTTTGTGGATTAAGACAATTTCAAATTTAGTGACAAGGACAGTTTAATGTAGCAAAAGGGTGCACGATTTTCCTACCAGTCTTTTACAACCAAGATGAAGATCTAAATGACCATAAAATGGGAGGGAATGCCAAGTTTTACCATGGTGGGGTTTCGGCAATGACAAAAAGAGGCACTTTGCAAAATGCAAGGTAACATTTAAGGTAATTCTGGGAAGAAAAGACAAATGAGGTTTCCACAGAATACCAGCAGATTACAGATTACCTAATTTTGCGAACAAATCAAATCAAACGTCAAAGCAAAGCTTCAGATGTACATGGGTCATTCCAGAGTTGGAGGACATTTTCTGTTCTGCATTATCCCATTTCAAATAATTCATGCACAAAATACAAAACATGCATTTACAGTCGACGTCCCAAAACGAAATGTAACTGTACACATACACTAACACAATATAGGATAATAATAACACGCACACAATGCACACTTTCACATTCTTTTAATCTAAATCTTAATCACTTCAACCACTTCTCTGAATTTCTATTCATTCAAATGAGGTTCATTAAGTTGTACTTTGTGATTATCAGCAGCAATTATAAAACGTGCACTTTTTTCACATCCCTTTTGTAAGCTTTTCCCAGTTCATTAACGCAGGTTAAAATGTGAGATTAAGTCACTTCTTGAGCAGTTGTTGCATTTGTCTGATGAGCTAAAAATAAAGTTGGAATAAATTCAAAATTGGGCGGCACGGTGGTGAACTGGTTACCCTGTCCGCCTCACAGTTCAGAGGTTGTGGATTTGATTCCCAGTATTTATCTGTCTGAACAGTGTGTTAACTCTAACAATCAAAGATGGGCACTTTACTAAATTTTGTTGTTATGTCCTCTTCATGATCAATTTGATACCATAGGGATGTTATCTTGCATGGAGTGCCAAAGCAGCCCTTGTGTATCTGGTATTGACCAGGAATGTATTGTCTCCAATCATTTACAAATACAGTTTTTTTTTTAAAAATCCTAAAATATGATTTAAAGGTATTTTTTTTATATGTTTGTATTCAGTTTTTATTTACGTCCCAACCTCAATAGTATTGGTACTGGGCTATCTAAAATAATTGACATTAATACAAAGAAGCGGAACCAAAATATTTGACACACAATACCAACTCACCATAAAGCAAAATTACTATGTCCTCTTTACAGTTGCTTCTTTCCCCCCTTCTACATTTTCAACAAGTCAAGTGAAGAGGTGCTTTGAGGAGGGAAGGATCGTGTTTTTTGGTATTAGTAAAGGGCTTCTCAGCTTTAGCAATGCGCTCAGTACAGTTCATTGTAGTCGTGGCCCTCAATGATTATTTATTTCTTATGTGAACAAGTGTGTTTCTTTGAAAACATCTTGTTGTTTTTTTAATGGAAGATGCTTTGTCTCAAAATGACAAGGCAGGTTTGAGTTTCATAGTCTCATTAACAAGCTGGACATCACATATTAAAAAGGCAGGTGTGGTACCGATCCACGTCTGGGGACCACCCCTTGAAAAGTCTCGAGTCTTCTGCTGTAAAGGTTCTTGAATCCCTTTGTTTCTTTTCATGTGTCTGTGTGCTCACGCTTGTCTATATAAGCGCATTATTTCCAATCCCAGTGAAATGCAGCATTAAATTTAAACAAGGCAAACCCTTTAATGATAAGATGGCATTTATGTGCGCATAAATCATTACAACCTACTTTTGTGCCGCACAGGTTGCAGGCCTTGTAGAAAAAAAACTTCAACTTAGTTGGACAGAAACCAACAAAAACGATTCAGGCGCAAGCAAGACCTGTGTGATGACGAGACACCCACTGTGTGTAATAGAATTCTAGAGACATAGCGGGTGTCTACCTCATTATGATTCACAGCTAAGCCCCGAATTGTGAGTCTTCCACATGTTCAGTATTGGTCATGTCAATACATGCCCAAATGTTTTATATTGAAATAAAGGATGTTGGGAGACACCTTCTTTTTGCATATTCTCTGTGACTGTGTGTGTGTGCGTGCGTGCGCGTGTGTGCGTGCGTGCGCGAGTGAGCGAGAGATGAAAAACAAATCCCAGCTGGGGTCTCACGACAGCATATTTGACAGATCCCCAGTTATATATTTTGTTGTATAATCACCAAACAGTCCCTGTTGGTTGCATGGACAACAGGAAATGTTTCAGTGCCCCCCTGCTGTTTTAGTCAAAGTCCTCGCACTTCTCTCTGACATTTCATGGAAATGGCTTCCTGACATTTGATTCTCAGCTTTAGTAAGTCTGTCTGCATCCTGTTATATTTTTGCTCAAAGATGTCATGTTATGTCTTTTTAAGTATCCCAATTTGTTTACTAAACCTATTTTCATAAATAAGACAAAAACATAAAGGAAATAAATAAAGAAATGGCAAAATATCAATATGAATTAGCGGAGGTTTTTACAGTTTTAAAACTAAATGCAGGCATTGAAAATAATTTCAGTAATACCGTCTCACCTAAATATGAATACTAACTTTGCGTGATTGACACTTTGAATAAATCGCCGTGGTGCTTTAATCTCAACTAATATAATATGCATCATTTGAAGTGATGTCATATACATGAATTGATGTGTACATGAATGCAAGATTGATTTTTGCTCAGTGGGTGTGTGTTCGAACAAACGGCTGAGAGAAACTATCTTTATTTACCAATAATCAAATCACACTGCAGGACGGTTTGATTTAAAGCACATATTATTTTGACCTGTTTCAAACAGTTTATTTTGTTGTTATCATGTCACAGTTCCGGACTGGATAACTCTATCTATCTATCTATCTATCTATCTATCTATCTATCTATCTATCTATCTATCTATCTATCTATCTATCTATCTATCTATCTATCTATCTATCTATCTATCTATCTATCTATCTATCTATCTATCTATCTATCTATCTATATACATATATACGTATATATATATATATATACGTATATACATATATACGTATATATATATATATATATATACGTATATATATATATACGTATATATATATATATATATATACATATATATATATACATATATATATATATATATATATATATATATATATATATATATATATATATATATATATATATATATATATATATATATATATATATATATATATATATATAAAATAATCATACATATGATTGCACATGTATTTGGTAGAATTGTGTCGGTGGAAGGAAGTCTTTGAAGTATTTTCCCCACTGATTCATGTCCTGACTTGAGGTCAGAAGTATCATACCACCATCCATTATACACAGTGTTGGTGGTGCATTGCTTATCCCTCCTGAGTGGTGGAATGGTGGACCAGAATTTCTTCATAGCCACCTGGAAATCCAGCTCCACGGTCTCGCCAAACTCCTCCCATGACTGTGTTTTTGCCATCAGCATTCTCTTGAGTTCCACGAGGAAAACCAACTCGACAGGACTCGTTCTTGAGCTTGACGGCACCCGATAACCTATGTCCACCGATGTGTTTGGGGGTTGCCGCCATTACAGGCACTGTCAATTTTATGGCCAAAGTGCCAGCTGGCCATTTCAACAATGGGGATACGGGATGTTGTCCACTTACAGTCAATGAGCCCTGCCTCCCCTGAGATGTGGGCAAAGTCCTGCCAGAGTCGTGAGTTGCTACTCCTTTTTAAAGGAGATTCTGACACACATTCTCAGCAGATTTTCCTAATACATTTGGGTCCTAACGGTCAGAATGGCATCTTCCCCACCATCAAAGCCAACAAACCACAAGGTAGTGATTTGTTGACAGCTTGCCCCTCTGTTCACCCAAGGGTCCAAGACATGCAGCCACAAATCCAAAGACACAACCACAAAGTCAATCATTGGGCTGCAGTCTTGAGTGTCCTGGTGCCAAGTGCACATTTGTAAAGTTTAACATTAATGGGTAAGTAGTCTGAACTGCTATTTGATGCATAAACCCAAGCAACAGTTACTACCCGTCCCCCACCTAAAAGCGGGAGAGGCTACCATCTCCACCGGGGTGAGTCCCAAAGTACAGTTATCGAGCTGGGGGGCTATAAATATGCCCACACCGGTTTAGCAACTCTCGTCATGGGCATCTCCAGGAATAGAGTCCAACCTCAAGAGAACTGGAACCAGAGCCCAAACTATGTGCCAAGGTGAGCCTGATTGTCTATTTGGAACTTCTGAACCTTCTCCACCAGCTCAGGTTCTTTCCCTACTAGACTTGTAATATTCCACGTTCATAGAGACATAACTTCTGTAGCCTGGCATCAGACCACCAAGGTACCTTGCCTTCCCTGACAGACAGCCGATTAAAAAAATGTCATTCAAGTCTAATCATGACTACCTTTTTTGAAAGTAAGTCATTTATATCGCTTACGTATTCATAAGTATAAAAGTTTAAATGATTCATACTGTAATCATTTTCCTTTGCGAGCAAGCCAATGAAATTATCCCAAATCATAGCTTCCCAAGGCAAAAGTTCTAAGCTTTCCAAATTCACCCCAAAGTTGCCAAAAAAGCTCTGATGGTTGCCTGCAACCAGCCTTGTGTCAGTCAAACTGCCAGTAATGGACATTCGCTTCAACACATTCAAAGAACAAGCACTCTGGCTTTGGCAAAAGCAGTGGCCACCTGGACTCATTTTTGAACAAGAGTGGATATGGTAGCTTGGAAAATTACCTTCTGAATAAATGGCTCGGTTCTGCATTGGTTTTCCCTTTCTAACATATCTGCTGTGCGCCAAAATAAAATCATGGGTTAACAATTCATCTTAACAAAATGCATATCTATTTATCCACCCCGTGTGCAGATTAATCTTGTGTATATCATGGGCAGTGGGAGCCTATCCCAGCTAACACAGGATAGGAGGCAGGATAAGATGGACTCATCGCCAGTCAATCAAACAGACAATTAATCACACTCCCAATAACACCTACAAACACTCTAAAGTCTTCAGTGAGCCTAACCAACATGTTTTTGGCCTGTGCGATCTGGTGAGAAAACGTCGAAAATCAATGGACCATTACATAAAGCTCATAAAATACCCTCAAAAGTTTCACTGACAGATAAATTATTCAAACGGTGCTGACAAAACATGTTAGCTCAAGATTGACAGCATTCCACAGTCAAACATTTTGCAACATAAAATGTTGCCAATCTTCATACTCAACTGTGGATGTTAAGGTTCCTTCAAAAATTCAGAATTCATAAAGTTAAGCATTGTGCTTTACAGCCCAGCATCTGTACTTCATCTCCAGTGAAGTACAGCATTTTATTGTGATAACTGACATTCAAGTGGTGTCTTGTGCAACCCACACAAGCACGGGGGGGAGTGGGGGGGCATGCAAACTCCACACAGGAAGGCGCGAGCCGAAATCCAACCTACGACCTCTGCACTATATTCTTATAGTATAAAATAGTTTCCAATTCACATTTCAATAGAATTCTGTGTACAGTGTACAATGTACGTGTGTAATATTTTTGTGCCAACTGATCTTTTTTTTTCTCTACAAAATTAAATAACTGAATGAACATCTGCCAAGGCCGGTGATTCCATAATTTTTGCCAGGGGTTGTATAGTTTGAGGTCACATATTTTTATTTTGTGACCACAAATGAGCATTTTGTGAGCATGTTATATATTATTGTCATCATTTTGTGACCAGAAATATTAAATACATTTATAAATATTATGAATTTCCTGTTTGGGGCTCCATAAACTCCATAATCTCCTATTTTGTGCAAAATCTGTCTTTATTTCAGGAATAGAACCATATTAGAACTTTTTTTTTTTCTTGTGTGGGGAAACCAATATGTCTTGCCATAATTACAAAATTAAGCGCATTAGAATTGTACAACTTCAGATATTATAACAGTGGTGCCTTGAATTAAACCTACAATTCAGTTTGTGGAAAGGCCATGACTCTGTTCCATGCTTCTCCAAATATTTTGAATAAGGAAAGTAGCACTCTATAATTTTTGTTCTTCTTTTGGCTGCTCCCAAATCACTCTGTCCTGTGTGTCTTTCTCTGTCACACCAACCACCTGCATGTTTTCCTGCACCACATCCATAAACCTCCTCTTTGGCCTTCCTCTTTCTCCTCCTGCTTGGTGGCTCGATCCTCAGCACCTTTCTCCCAGGTCCCTCCTCAGCACGTCTAAAACATCTCAATCTCACCTCAGGTCATTTCGTTCTCCCGCTAAAGTTTTGGCCTTCACCACTCTGTCTATAAAACGTCTCTTTGTTACGTTGTCTGATGTGGCACATCCTGATTTATGCTTATGAGTTGACCTTCACTTTCTTCTATCACGATGGCCATGTCCGCATTTGTCCTAAGTGAAGCTCCGCGCTATGAGCGCTCATTGCCACTATCGCACGGCGGTGCATTTTTCCTTCATGCTTGGCAGTCATGTCACCCCTCTCGCTCTGCTGGCCGGCTGATGCGCCCTCCATGCTAGACCCCGAAGGCACGCGTCACCAATTCGGAACCGCAATGCTAATCTGCGCTGATCACGACCAACTGTCCCATGTTACACGCTGACTAAGGCGTGTGTATTGACGGCGTACGCCGGTCATTCTTAGCAATTTTGTCGGCTTTGAGACACCCAAGCCTGCCACCTGATTCCCGTTAGCCTGATCCGCTCTGCACCAATACGCCTGGCTGGTTGTCTGCCTTGACACACGCACGCCTACCACCTGATTCCCGTTTGCCTGATATGCTGGCATTCCAGTCTCCCTTTTCCCCTTTTCGCATTCCCTAAATAAACAGCCCGTGTTGCATATGGTTGTCCTGCCTCGTTTGTGAAAGGCTGGCTGCTGCGCATATGGCTCAGAGATACGCCCTGCGCTATCAGCGTGTATTTAAACGCCATTCTCCCGTCACTTATAAACCCGCGAAGTACTGCATTCGGGAAAGGTGAAGCGTGAAGTAGCGAGGGATGTTTCTAATCTCTTTATGTCATAAATAAGGATTCCATTTGAATCCATTTTAGAGCTCACATGCCCTTTCCTGACAGAGTTGTAGTCTCAGTAAAAAAGGGGTGTTACATAATGGGAGCAACACAAAGAGACAGACAAAGTATGTGTAAGACAAAGGGAATGAGGTCGAAAGATATATTGCGGAGGCAAATCGAGAAGTGTAATGGCGAAGCTGTCTCTCTCAGCTCTGGGACCGGGTCATGTCAGTCTGATCTCATTATCCAGCACTTAGTCCTCGAACAAACAGCCAGTGGCCTCCTTACTTCCCTTCATCTCTCCATCTCTCCCTCACTTCATCCTTTCCTAACAACTAGCGCTGCTCATGTCCTAACAACTCGTTTGGCTCACTTACTGTCTAATGACTGCCACTCCTTATAGCATGCGTTTCAAATCCCATTTATCTCCACTATTGTAGGCTCACATTCAGACCGTTCTTTATCTAATGCCCTGAGAGAGCGCAGTGGAGAGCGAGAGAAAGTGGAAGAGTGAGAGTAGACGAGTCGGTTAGCTAAAGGAAGATGCTGGGATGGCAGCAAGAGACCTTCGCTCTTTTATTCGTCACAAAGGTAATATCACTCCCAGGTGCATCAATCAATCCCGTATCCTCAAAATAGTTCATTTCCTTCCTCACTTTATTTAGTGCGAGATCACATGAACCAGGAGGTATTTCTCTATTCTTTGCTTCCAAGTCATCCACTTTCACGTTTCTCCTTCACTCCGTTCCCTGTCCCCGTTTCCTCTCCGTCTTTGTCCTGAGCGTTAATGTGTTTGATGGAGGTCTTTCACCCGGCAAGCACCATTACAGTCATTTCCTCCTTAATGTGAATGAAGGCAATCCATTATTTATCTCAGACTTGCTCATTACTCCCGAGTCCATACCCACCTAAACTTTCACAGACACTCATCCAAATGGTTTTATTCTTGCCACAGTAGTTCATATTGGTGTGCATCACATGGTGGTTGCATGTAATGGTGAAGTTTTTCATCAGAGATTGTGACTAGCTAAGAAGGTCAATAAGTCAAATGAAATGACCAGTTTCAGATTTCTCAGAAATGTTTGTCTTTCATTTATAGAGTAGTCAAATATGCAAGTTATACTGTTAAGGCTGTGCAAGATAAAAAATCTTTGTTTAGAGTAATGTGTTCATTCACAGTCATTTGGAGCGCTTTTAGCTATGCATAGTGAGTTGTTTTTGTTTGTTTTTGTTTTTTAACCTTTATGTCTTGAAATACTAAATAAAAATAAAATGTTAACTGTCAGCCATTTGATCAGCTATTGTTTCATACCCCACTTTGGATTAGCATTGTAGTGCTCCCAAAAGGCTGACAGTGTTCATGGTGTTCGTCAAAGTTGTTACCAAGTTTTATGAAGTCGGGCGCTTACAGCACAATTTCATGTAGAAACCAGTGCTCTTTTGTTGCCTTTTTTGTTGGAATGCCCCATGAACATTCTGACCTCCCCCCGAACTCGACGAGTTATTCTGCCTCGTCTGAATTAAGACCACTTTTTCACAACCATTTTTAAACCAAGGCATATTAGATTTGAAAAATGTCCTGGCACCCAACCAGATAAAAATGTCAACAAAAAGAGTGAATACTGACACAGGGACCTCATTTTAATTTACTCCTATGTTGACCAACTGGACCTGTTAATTAACGAAGACAAAGATGATATAATCGGATAGAAGTAAAATGGAAAATTGAGTCTATTTTAACTGACCACACTCAAGCCTAACTATTTCCAAACCTGTTCCATTTCAAAAATCTGTGAAAAATAAACTCTAAAGTTGGCCAAAAGATCGAAAAAAAACTTCAACAAAATGTGACAATCCAAAGAAATTCAAGAACAGATAAAAAAGAAAAACAATCTCTGTCAATTTGGAAAGGGTGACAGAAATGACCTAAAAAGCAAGTGGCTACTCTTGCAGAATGTCACGAAGGAACCCAAAACAATATCAATGGAATTGTAGGCCTCTCTCACCTGTTTAAGTCAGTAAGTTTTGGGACAAACTCAGTGAAATTGGATAATTTTGCAAAGACCACTAATGATGGTTTTACACTGTAAAAAATAATTTGTGTAAGATTTACAGCATCATAGCGTGCATGCTCGAGCACCCTAACTCCGATTGGGAATCACTGGTTGACCCCCTAAATAGACCCCGAAATTATGATCCCTAAACAAGCTTATACAATTTAAAACTCATATGACATTTCCCACTTATCGTGCTAAGTCAACTCTTTTTATATTTACCTTTTTATATCTACCTTTTAGCCATGTTAAAATGCTGATTCCTCAGCCACAATTTTCCTCCATTCACTCATCTTGGAGCATTCAAAATGACCACTGTAGGTACCACATCTACTCGGGTGTTCAAATCCGTTAGGGGTTCTAACACTTGCTAACTTTTTTGATGACGTCACGGTATATGAATTGCTGGAAGGACAGTATAGTGACGTTTAAGATATTTTGCAAAATGGGATTGTAGTTCAAACATGGACGATTTTTGAGAAGAAAACTTCTAAAGATGTCACACAATTGTCACTCTTTGAACGCACCTCGAGTCTTCTGACAAACGTGTGTGAGTACATTATTCCAAATCCCACCACATAAGCATATCAGTGATGGCATGCCAAAAATAATACTTGTCAACCACAGAACTAGAAAATAAATTAGATTTATGACACATTTGTTGGTTGTTCAGTACAATATAAGTCAAAAACAAGTATTATAAAGTGTACTACAGAAAAAAAGAGTATGACAATTGGAAAGTGAGTTGTTTGACACTATTGCAAAGTGACTTCACAACAACCTTCAACCTCCACTTCAGGAATTATTTCAAACTCTGCGCCTTCTAATTGTCATTAGTCAATGATAAGGCCTCATTTTATACTATATATTTTATGAGCTTTATCAAAACAAAATATGCTAAACTGAGATTTCCTGTAAGTACAGAAATACACATGTAGAGCAGTGTATGGCATCAACTCATTAGGGGGGCACACACATTGAGGGTTTTGTTGTTTTCGCAAAGGAGCACCTCAGCAAAGTAACATTGCAGCATTCAGTCTCAGATTCCATAATGTGGTCCATGCTGGCTAATTTCGATAAAAGTAACAGAGACATTTATTTCATTGATGCAATCTAAACTGCTGGGTTCTCGGAAGCAGAGTGACGTCTACCCTGAAGTAGCACTTAAACCTGGTTTGAACTGTTATAGAACCAACTGTGAACTGCACTGCAACAGGAAACTTGTCCTCACAACCATGCATCACAGATGAGTCACAATAACTTTGCTCTATGTATGTCTATAATGGGAGAGGTCCATTTATGGAGGAAGTTAATAGCCGTTTAGGATGTCAGCTTCACTCCAATATATTTTCAGATTTCCCGGAGTAGCTGCGATTATGGAGAGTAATTCCATGCCAAATAAAGCTGCTACATTACAAGACATATATCTATATTTGCAGACAGGAAAATCAATAACTTCAGTGATGGAAATAAGTCATCAGGATAGGGCAGAATGGGTGCAGCCATGCATAATGATGGTGGTGATGGTGGTCGGGGGGGTAACCGTTGCAATCATGCAAAAATGTCAATTAACTTTTTAAAAATGCTTTTAAAAGCTTTTAAGAATGTTTTTACTTCATCATAAAAAAGAGCCCACGTGACATTGTTTGGAACAACACTATATAACCATTGCTACTTGCCACATTTTGGACAAGGATCCATCTCCTTACACTTACCATTATATCTACCAAGCGCAAGAACAATCCCCAACCCTTCACACCCTACACATCACCCATCTCAATGCTTGCAAAGATGCAGCCACACCTGATCCTCCCACTGTTACTTAAACGTGACATGTGCAGTAGCAGAGTTCCACAAAGCATTGTACCAACACACAAGCACGCAAGAACACGAACACACTCACACACACACGCACACACACACACACACACATACACAATCCGTCCTGTCAGGACAGCCTCAGTCACAGTCTCTACCCCTGTCTGGTGCTGAGGTGCACGCACACAGCAAATTAATCCCTATGCACATAGTGCTCGTGTCAAAAGTAGTATGCTGGGTAGATATTTTGGTGACATTTGAGAAAGACAGACACACTGTTGAAAGCCATAATAGTCAGAAATAACATACCGGGAGGGAATAATGGAGAGCGGCAGGCATAATCAATGGAGAGATTTAAGGAAGAAGAAAAAGAGGATAAAACATGCAGGCTAATGAAGGGTAAACGAAAGGACACAAATAAAGAAGCTAATGAGACAGATGCATCAACCTACTATGACCTTTCCCTCTTTATCTAATCATGCATGCCTTAATGTTTTTTTTTTAAATACACTACTGCCAAACATAATAGTTTTGCTGTTGTTCAAAGCCCCGACACACACACATACACATACACACACACTAACATGCACACACACATGCATGTTCACACCCACTAACATACACGAGCACGCTACTGGAAAACAATTACAACTGGAAAGCAGAACCATTTGCTCTTGACCTTCAGAATAAAAGCATGCACTTTTTGGCCCAAATTTAGTTTACTGTGACTGCTAAAAAAACACTATTTAGCCAAATAAAGTGTAGTAAAACTGATACTATACTGGAGTGCTTTTTAATTTCAAGGTATGCCTTTTGTCAGGTTTTTATGATGTTGCCTGAACTTGCCTGATGAGTGGGAGACTTGTTATTGCCTTAACAGTTATTTAAGCGCACGTGTGTGTGTGTGTGTATAACTGTATGTAATATATATATATATATATATATATATATATATATATATATATATATATATATATATATATATATATATATATATATATATATATATATATATATATATATATATTACATACATTTTCTGTACCGCTTGTCCCCCACACAGTTCAGAGGGTGCAGGTACGATTCCACCTCCAGCCCTCCCTGTGTGGAGTTTGCATGTTCTCCCCATGCCTGCATGGGTTCAGTCCAGGCAGTCCGGTTTCCTCCCACATCCCAAAAACATGCATGGTAGGCTGATTGAGCTCTCCAAATTTGCCGTAGGTGTGAGTGGGAGTGCGGATGGTTGTTCGTTTATGTGTGCCCTGCGATTGGCGGGCAACCGGTTCATGGTGTCCCCTGCCTACTGCCCGATGGCTGCTGGGATAGGCTCCAGCACGCCCGCAACCCCCGTGAGGACAAGCAGTATAGAAAATGGATGGATTGATGGATGGATCCTCTTCCCCTACGCAGCCATTGGTATCTATGGTAAATAAATCATCACAAGTCTGCCAATCTATTAGACTCAGGCATCCTAAGAGTACAATGCTGCCTTAAAATACAAATGTAACTTGTACAAAATGTAACAACAAATAGCATTAATTGCTTTAAGGCTTAAAGCATTGCTCTATTGTGTATTCCTAAAACTTCCAGATCCAAAGTGACAAACTGGTGATCGCCAACCAACCTCACATAGTGGTGGTGGATAAACATCAGAGGACAGTTGTGATATCGGTAGAAAAAGGAACACAAGAAGCTGGAGAAATATTAAAGGCTGAAGGAAGATTTACAGAAAATGTGGCAACAAGACCTATTTCAAACACATACTATGAGTTTTCCCCTTCATTTGGACCAGACAACAGACCAGCACATTCACGGGCAAATCTTGAGCCATTTACTTCATTCAGTTGATACAAGAGTTATGGCCAAAACCCCTCGTGGCTGCTTCACCATGAAAATGCACAGCACATAAAGACCGTACCTAACTGTTTCTGGTAGAGACGAACACTGCAGTAAGCTTCCTATATTTACCCACTGTTCCCTTTCCCAAACTCAAAGGAGATTATCAAAAAGACCTCCTTTAAAAATGTGGAACAACATCAAAATGGTAGTGATGACGAAGCTGTGGAGAATCTTGAAAGAATCTTTCAAGGAGTGCATGAAGGCTTGTAAACTGTGTTCGACACCAGAGAAAGTACTTTTAAGGAAAATTATATGTAGTTTAGAGTTTAGATTTGATACACATCTTTTGTAACTCAGGTCCTCAATTTATTATTTTAGTACATACAACACACTTTTAGAAAAAAAATATAAAATACCAATTGACTCAATCCAGGTACAGAATGTGTCTGACAGTGTGTACTTTTGTAATGCTCACATGCTGTTGCTTTCACTGCATTCTGCGTCAACAATCAATAAACTAACATTCAAAGAACTACACAGAAAAAAAAAGAAAATTATACAATAGGTCGTTTCTTTTTCTCAGAAGTATTTCTTAATTATTCAGTACTAAAAAATCTGTCTATCTATCTGACTGTCTATCTGTCTATCCCTCTTTTCGTCTATCCCTCTATCTGTCGGTCTGTCCATCTATTCGTATATCTAACCATCTATCAAGACCTAAACATTGTGTGTAAACAAACTGGAATTTAAAAAGTAAAGAAAATCAATAAAACACTTTAAATTATTTTAAATAATATAATCTTTATGCAAATATTTACTAGAATTTCCTTGTATACAAAATATAGATTTTTTTTCACAGTAATTCATAAAGCCAACAATGACGAGGAAGGAAGCAAGAAAAACGTTGACTCACGGGTATTTAGTGTTGAGCTAAACGGATGGAGTAATACCAAGAGAAGGATGTATATGATTGTCCCAGGAGATGCAATGGCCTTAATTATGCTGGTGTGGCTCATCAGTCTCAATGCTGGCCTATGCGCTGCGTGTCATTTGGCCTTGTAGAGAAGAATTATACATTACGGCAGTGTTAGTCTGCAGAATTAGTCTGACAGATTAATGGCAGAACATTGACTGAACACATTGGCATCCCACAGGGACATGACTACCCAGGGATTCCTGCTCTGACCAATATACAATTGATGTAGTGAGAAGCACAGCAAAACGAGAACGAGGAGAAAGATGTCCTCTCGGCTCGATTTTCACAGTTACTGGAAGACATGTACCTGTTAAATTATACTTGCCTAAAATTATTTGAGCCCCAAAGGTTGCAATAAGGCTAAAACTAAAGAAAAAATATATAAACACAGAGAAAGAAGAAAGAATTGGGAAAGAAGGAAATAGAGATAATGAGAAAAGATGGGGTAATGTAAAAAGGTGAAGAGAAGGGCTGAAGAGAGGCAAGCAAGTCATGCAGGGACTTGCTAATTGGAACAACAGCAGCAGTGCTCTATTCCTATGTGACTAATTCTATGCCAGAAAGTATTGTTGGTGACATCCCACAATAAGTGTAATTCTTCCTAGCTACAGATGTTAAGGATGCTGTCAAAAACCCTGGAGAGGTAGCACTTCATGACTTTATCATGGCCCTGTGGAATATGCACTTGACAGAAAAGAAAAATGCTCAAAAATTGGAACAAATGAAGTGTATATCAGTGAGATGGTTCTGTTTTTCGTCTCCAAAACTTTCATCGAAATAATGAAGACTGAATATTTCCACACATTCACCATGTATTGACAGCCTTATTCCAAAATATTTTTTTCATCCCATAATAAACACAAACATATTTCATTTATTTGTGAGCACATTAATAATAATAAAAATGAAAATATACATATACCGTATTGGCCCGAATATAAGACGACCCTGATTATAACACTCAAGTTTGAAAACATTTTTATACATAAGATAATTACAGTACATCTGAAACAAATGATAACAATATATTCGAGGGAAAAAGCATGTTACTTTGCCTCATTCAAATCATGCAAAAACTATCTTATCACATCTTAATATCTGAACATTTAAATATGTAAACTAAAGTGCAATCACATTTGTAAACGAATGGCTTCTGGTTTTAGAAATGTAAATAAACCAATCTACTGTGATAAAACAACAAACTTGCAATAACTGCATTAACCATCAAGGTGAAGTCTGACTGTAACTGTAGTCTTGAAACAAATCTGAATAAAGATTTTTTATTTCTTCTTCGTGCTACCGCTATTCTTATTTTTATTCTTCGTGACAGGCTTTCACTTTTGCTTGGGGAGTTAAGTTCAGCATTCGCTTTAAAGATATCTGGCGTTGTGAATGGATATAATGTCTAGACCCCGAATGTAAGACAATCCTCACTTTTTCAGTCATATTTCAATGCAAAAAACTCCATCTTATATTCGAGCCAATACGGTATTTAAAAAAATATTATATATTACGTATTAACATCTTTTACTCAATACTTTTGACACAACATTTTGCAGAAATTACAACCTCAAGTCTTTTTGGTTAAAATGGCAACAGCTTGGCACACCTACTGTATTCTTTGGCTAGTTTCACCTTTCCTTTTTGCCGCACCTCTGAAGTTCCATCAGGTGAGATGGGGTTGCTGGTGCAAACCATTTTCAGATGTCTCCAGAGATGTTTAGTCGTTTTCTAATCTGGACACTAGCTGGGCCACTCAAGGTTATTCATAGACTTGCCACACCTTTGCTACCTCTATTGTGTGCTTGGGCTCATTGTCCTGCTGAAAGATTTACCGTTGCCCTACAGGGGTCACCAACTCCGGTACTCAAGAGCGCCAATCCAGCCTGTTTTAGATGTATCCCCACTGCAACACATCAGCCTTAATAGAGCTTGCTGATGAGCTGATGATTTGAATCAGGTGTGTTGTAGTAGGGCTGCACCTAAAACAGGCTGGATTGGCGCCCTTAAGGACCGGAGTTGGTGACCCCTGTCACAGAGCTATCAAGTGAGCTCTGGAGCCAAATAAATCCATGCTTTGCGGCACAGGCTGCGGTTCAGCACTGTCCTGAGGCTGTATCCCCTTATTGCGATCAGCCTCTCCAATTTCACTGAATTGCATCACACTGAGATCAGGTGACCATAGTAACAAGTTGTGTGAGGTGGGTAATCGCAAGTTTAATGGCATGACCTTGAGGGCCTGACCCTCTCTGGTCGGCGAGCTGCAAGGGGTGAGGGCTACACCCTGACCCATGGCAGCCCCCTTTAGTCCACCATCTCTGTCTCCCCTCTCAGGCACCTCGCTCATCCTCGGTCACTGCGGGTTCTTGCGCCTTTGCCTGGTGTATGGGGGGGGGTCCTCTGGATCTCCTGGGGGTCACTCACTTTCTCCGCAAGATAAGTTCTGAATAACTCAGGGGTGTCCAAACTTTTTGCATGGAGGGCCAGATTTGATAAAGTGAAGGGGCCCGGGGGCCAATAGTTTTTTCTGACATTTTGTAACTACAAATATTTAATGCAAATACACACTGTTATGAAACAAATTTCATTGTCTCAATTGTCTTTATTTTTTAAATGAAAAAAAATAACCAAATATAAGCCACTCAGGCAGATGTGAACAACTCTAAAAACACAAATTCTGCCTTTCATTCATATCTGAAGAGTCAGAAGAATCGCTGTGGTGATGCCAGTTCAGCTTGGAGCTGCTTCACTTTATCAGCGGTCACTCCCTGTTAGCTTGTCGTATGTGTTAGCATGTCCAGTCTGATAGTGTGCCTTTAGGTTGAAATCCTTAAACAAGGCAACCGTCTCTTTAGAAATTAGACAAACACAATTGCCTTGATTTTCAGTGAAGAAGTATTGTAATTCCCATTTCTCTTGAAAGCGACGTCCCTCAATGTCAACTTTCCTGTTTTCTTTGCAATCGGCATGGCAGAAATGAGCTGAGAGGGGTGGTGCTGCTACCTTTTGGTATTAGGAGAAATTACAGTTTCAAGTTTCATGATTTTTTTTTTTTTTATTCAGTTTGACAGTGCAGGCAGGCCATAAACAATACAAATAAGACCAAAGGACTTTGGAATAACTCCCTGGAATAAATGATTTAACTGCCAGAGATGTGTCATATTGTTGTTTCAATGTATGCGCCCATGTTATTTAAAATGAAATAATTGGCTACCACAGCCCATCAAATGAGTACTTCAGACTTTCAAGAGAATCAGATTGACCCACTTAGTTTTCCACAAGCCCATGGAAATGTTGTGTCCCACTTGTGTTTATCCTATCTATGATACAATATGATTCCACTGAGAGCAAACATCATTCTCTTAGATCGATTCCCTGCTTTCAGATTGTTTTCATATCAGTATGAACGCAAAATGCAAAAAGCTTGCAATTAAAGGGTAACTTAATCTCATACAAGACATTATCTCTGCATTTGCCTGACAGCCATACCTGTCCTCTTGACAAAGGCTAGCTTTCCATCAGGTGTCAATGGTGTTGATGTGAGGGAGCTCTGATCTAAGTAAGTATTAATGAAGATGGAGATACAGGAGGATGGGAGGGGAGGGAGTTATGTCTGATCAGTTAGTGCTGTGCGGCCCTCTGGGGTGAAGGAAGCCTGCGTCTCTGTGTTTTAGAGGATTTGGTTATCTATTATGTATGGAGGATTAGGCTCTTTCGCGTTGCACTGGTAAGGATATCAGATCCTTGATAGCCCCGACTGCCAGACTCCACACTTGTTTTGCAGATTTAAGGCCGCACACATTTACTCACCCTGCTCCCAAAGTCCTGTTTAACCTTGAAGACAGAGGTCCTGCTAACGATCAGTGGGAACACTGCTTGTGGTCTCCGATGCATAACTCTTGGCTCAGGTTGCCATGGACAGTACTATGGGCTATGCACAGAGATACAAACACACAAACAGCTATTATGCTGTGCAACCATGAAACAACTGAAAATCTCAAAATTAAGCCAAAATTGGGAACAATTAGGCATTTTTCCTCCCTGTGTAATGCGGCTAGTTAGTGTAACGAGGTGTTAGGTGTGTTTGGGGATTAGGTGTATTAAATGAGGTATTTTCACTCTCATATGTTCAACATGGCACCTTATGGCAAAGAACTCTCTGAGGATCTAAAAAAAGAATTATTGCTCTACATAAAGATGGCCTAGGCTATAAGAACATATCCAACACCTTGAAACTGAGCTGTAGCACGGTGGCTAACATCATACAGCGGTTTAAGAGGACAAGTTCCATTCAAAACAGGCTTCGCCATGGACGACCAAAGAAGTTGAGTCCGCGCGCTCAGCATTATATTCAGAGGTTGGCTTTGGAAAACAGGCGTATGAGTGCTGCCAGCATTGCTGTAGAGGTTGAAGGGGTGGGGGGTCAGTCTGTCAGTGCTCAGACCATACGCCGCACACTGCATTCAATTGGTCTGCATGTCTGTCGTCCCAGGAAAAAGCCTCGTCCAAAAATGATGGACAAGGAAGCTCGCAAAAGGTTTGCTGTAGACAAGGAGACTAAGGATATGGGTTACTGGAACCATGTCCTGTGGTCTGATGAGACCAACATAAACATATTTGGTTCAGATGCTGTCCAGTGTGTGTGGCGCCACCCAGGTGAAAAGTGCAAAGACAAGTGTGTCTTGCCTACAGTCAAGCATGGTGGTGGGAGCGTCATGGTCTGGGGCTGTATGAGTGCTGCTGGCACTGGAGAGCTACAGTTCATTGAGGGAACAATGAATGCCAACATGTACTGTGGAATACTGAAGCAGAGCATGATCCCCTCCCTCCGTAAACTGGGCCGCGGAGCAGTATTCCAACACGATAACGACCCCAGACACACCTCCAAGACGACCACTGCCTTCCTAAAGAAGCTAAGGGTGAAGGTGATGGAGTGACCAAGCATGTCCCCAGACCTAAACCCTATTGAACATCTGTGGGGCATCCTCAAACGGAAGGTGGAGGAGTGCAAGGTCTCCAACATCCACCAGGTCCGTGATGTCATCATGGAAGAGTGGAAGAGGATTCCAGCGGCGACCTGTGAAGCTCTGGTGAACTCCATGCCTAAAAGTGTTACGGTGGTGCTGGGAAATAATTGTGGCCACACAAAATAATGACATTTGGGTCCAATTTTGACATTTTCTTTGACATTTGACATGTACTCACTTTTGTTGCCAGCATTTTACACATTCATTGTTGTATTTTGAGTTACTTTGAAGTAACAATAAATTTACTTTGTTATCCAAGCTCCACAGTGACTCCTTAACATTGGATTAAAGTGTCATTTCTTCAGTGTTGTCCCATGACAAGATATAATTAAAACATTGCAGAAATGAGAGGGGTGTACTCACTTTTGTGAGATACTGTACGTATTTAGCAAAACACTTGCACTTACACATATGCATTCACATTGGCATCGTAAGATGCATCTACTAATCAAAAGCTCACAATTGGCATGTTTCAACTGCATACAAATATTAATAAAAGATATGGTGCCCTGTCTGGCTATGCTCCTGTAACCTCTTACAATTGAAAGGCAAGGCTCATGAGATATGAAAAAGAAAACCCAGACAAAGAATGAGAGAAGAGGGAAAAAGGGAAAGTGAATAGAAAAAGAGAAAGCAGCAGTGTAAAAAGCCTTTGTGATGTCATACTGAATATGTCTCAGATGAGAAGGCCTATAATCCATCAAGATCTGTTTTCTTATTAAATTTTTCAGGAAAATCTCTCCTCACAAAATATGGCTCACTGTCCCCTTTGATATAATGCATAAATAGATATGAGAACAGAAGCTAAGTGAAAGACAAAGTAAGCTTTATGGAATTACATATTTAAACACACTAAAGGGGACATGGGAGTTTGACTACTACTGTCGGTTGATACCCGTGACAAGTTAATAGGTTGTTGCGAAGAATGCATGCCGTTTCCCTTACCTGTTCCAAACTACAGTGATACTCCGCAATTCCTGAGGTGAATTTCTGCTATGTAGAGAGTGTCTGGTAGTAGTCATGGCAACTTTCTTTCACTTTGAACAATATCATCAATAATGATTTAAAAGGCACATTAATCCACAAGGATTGTACTGTCAGTGCTCCAAATGGGGAAATGCTGCGTCAGTGCGTCAGGCAGTTGAGATGGAAAAACGTTACAGCTATGAATGGGTTTATGAATGGGTGAATGTGAGGCTTTCTAAAACACTTTGAAACCGTGGTGTCGATAAAAGCACTATATAAATGCACTCTATTTGCCAGTTACCATTTACTATTCTTATGCTGTAAGATAAATACAGCATGATACGCTGACACCCCAAAAAAATCTGCAAAACAGGGAGGCCGCAAAAGATGCAGCGAGGAAACGCTGTATAATGAAAAACAAGAAACGTTGAATGGTGAAATGATTATCCTCAATTATTAAAATAAATATATTTTAAAACTCTGATACTATTACAATCATCAACCACTGGGTTGGTTCATAGATCATTGTTCTCGCACTGAAATGAGTTAACTGCTGAGCTCTGTCTCTCTTTTATTAACTTTGATACAAAGCCAAAATAACAGCACCAACTGAAGTACCTAACCAGTCCCCCAAAAAGATTCTGAGTGGATTCTAGCTGAGGCCTACATGGAGACTGTTGAACAAGTCCACTGTGCAGTCTTAAAGATATATATATATATATTATGTTTTTATGTACCAATTAATTCCACACTTGTCTGAATTAAAAAGGAATAAGAGAGCATTTTGTTTTATTGTTCTTTTAATATAAAGTTCTTCACTCTCAACTATTACTTCCATGTTTGCATTACATCTAATTGCTAGCAGGTATAAATATTAAAAGCACAAAGAATATTTGAATACGTTCTGATTTTGAATATGAGGATCAGGGGAAATTCTGTCATTTGCTCAAACAAATCTACAGTCCACCGTCAAACATTTAACCACAAAAAACTACACGACTAAAACCTATCATAAAAGTGCTAAACGAATCAAATAAACATGAACATTGAAGTTACAACAATAGCTTAGTCCAATCTACCCACAGTCCTTTGCAATTTCTCTGTATTTCCAGTAATCGTCCTAATCTAATTTTAGATTATCTTGTCAATTTCACATGACAATTATTAAAAACTAGCATTACACTGTATATAGTATATATTTATGAACAATGTTATCGTAAAATTGAGTTTTGAATGATGCAGTCTAGCTGACTTTGACTTTAGTGGCTTCTTTACAGGTGCGTATTGTAGAACTTTAGTGTAGTGTGGACTTGCATCTGCGTAGGTCATGTATTATTTTCTTGTTTGTCTCACTGGAAGTTCATCTTTCTCTGAATACAGAGAATGAATTTTCTAATGAGCAGTCTCTACAATATATTTCTGCATATTATATTTAGGTTTGATAACAGCAAACGGTAAAAAAAGAAACTATGAGGAAAAAAAACAGTGTACAAGGCAATTGCCATCACAGCTACTTTCTAATGAGGTTGTAGTTTCCATGGTGACAAGGCTTATGAGACTTGAGTGAAGAGACTGTGCCCTGTGCTAAAATTTGTGTGTGCGTGCGTGTGCGCATGCATGTCCTTTGGCATGCTTGAAGGCTATGAATAAGACTGAGGCAACTGGGCTCTGATAAGATTTCACCAGCACCCTTCAGTCCAGATCAGTGCCCTTTTTCCAAGGCTGAGCAATCTTGGCCATCTCCCTAAACCCAATGTGGATCTGATACACCATGGGAGGGAACTTGTCCAATTACAGTTCCTGGCCTGACCTTTAATTCTGGGACTATATCTTCTCTGTCCTGGCTTTCTAACTGCTCATCTGTGTGGGCAAGCCGACCATGGCAACTCTGGCCTCACTGTCTACCAGACTTCTAAAAATTGAGTAGTTTTAATTGAATTCTACTTAATTTCTTCAAAAAATATTATATAGATTTGTCAGATACTCACACATATACAATATCTGACCGATGACGGGGGTGCACAGCAAACACAAGAGGCCTCCCGCCAGTTATGCACAATGAAGCATGGGATTACTTTAGGGCATAGGGAGCAGATCAGGGTATCAGGGTTTTGCTCAATGTCAGGTGTTTGGAGTATGTTGGAGGTCAGTGGTCTTGAACTTATTGTCATTTCTAGTATTACTTTCTAAAGTAAATGCATCGTAAAATCTTACATGGATGCCACAATTTGATTTAACAGGTTAGTGTTGGTACTTATAGACCTGGTAAAGTGGGTGCAGTGATTTGTTTCTAAATGTATTAAATATGTTTAAATATATAAGTTGTTGAGTTATTGTTTCTATTTTATGTTTTGATAAACTGCATTTATTATATCTTTGTATAATTTTGATTGATCATCTAAGTCAGGGTTGTCCAAACGTTTTGCAAGGATGGCCAGATTTGATAAAGTGAAGGGGCCCAGGGGCCAATAGTTTTGTCAGACATTTTTTAACTACAAAAATTTCATGCAAATACACACAAAATAACCAAATATAAGTCACTCAGGCAGATGTGAACAACTCTAAAAACACAAATTCTGCCTTTCATTCATATCTGAAGAATCAGATAACATTGAACAAACTTGAATTTACATGAGTTTAAAATTATTTTTGCCTCATGAACATTTTAAACGGAAGTTATAAGTAATGCAAAGTTGTCTGTTATTAAAACTTAAAACAAGTGAATTTTGCTCTTGTAATTTATAATATCTTTCAGAAGGTAATAGTTTGTGTCACGTCTACAGGTTCATAACATCAACAGTATTAACATGGACACTTTGTAGCTTGCTTTAGTAATATTTACTTTTGACTCACAGTTCCGCGTGAAGAATCGTTGTTGTGATGCCAGTTCAGATTGGAGCTGCTTCACTTTATCAGCGCGGTCACTCCCTGTTAGGTTGTCGTATGTGTTAGCATGTTTAGTCCGATACTGTCTCTTTAGGTTGAAATCCTTAAACAAGGCAGCCATCTATTTACAAATTAGACAAACACAATTGCCTTGATTTTCAGTGAAGTATTGTAATTCCTATTTCTCTTGAAAGCGACGGCCCTCAATGTCAACTTTCCTCGTTTTCTTTGCAGTTGCTATGGCAGAAATGAGCGGACAGGGGTGGTGCTGCCACCTTTTGGTAATAAGAAAATTACAGTTTCAAGCTTCATGTTTTTTTTATTCAGTTTGACAGTGCAGGTGGGCCATAAATAATACATTATAAGACTGAAGCTGTGGGCCGTATGAAATCTGACGGGGGGCCGGATTTGGCCCGCGGGCCGGAGTTTGGATACGCCTGATCTAAGTGAAGTTAATTAAGTGGGCGTGTTCGAGAAAGAGCCCTCTTGCACACAGCAGTAGTAGTTGTAGTGAGTGGTGTGTCAACAGAGATGATAATCCTCCCCGTCGTTCTTTATTTTATTGTGGTCCACTGAGTTTGGTGCAATTGCAAGGGTTTCACACAAGAACTTGCTGCCAGATGACTACTCTGCCTACATAAGTACTGAAAATGTGCAAAAAAGTGAGAACCATTTTGTGGTGAATTGTTGAGATATAGCATTAAACCCTTTTTACCCATTTCAAAAGTCCACATTTTATGGGCATATGCACTTGAGCTTTATGGCAAGAGTCGCCCAACCCCCAATTAGAGGGACTGAGCGCCTTAATTCCATCTGGCTGTCCGCTGGAATTGTGAGTTACATAATACGTAAATATAACTTGGCCCCTTTCTGTCACTACAGCACACAATTAGCAAGAAAGCGATTCTAAAAACGTATCTTCCATGAAGTTCATGAATGTGAAAATGAAGGTTCGTCTTGACATCACGAGTTTTCATACTTTAAATGATTCCTGTATGTGAGAGTGCAAGCCACCTGCAGCAAGCTTGTATAAGTGCATGGTAATATGCAACACGTGGGAATCTCTTCCTTGTTGGTGTTTTTGTTTTGCAACACTTGACCATCAGACATGTTATTGGCCTTATTCGACGATTGGAGTCGTCCATCTAACAAGCAAGAAACGGTGAGCAAAGGAGCTGTAGAAGATTAAACCAAACGGAAACCACCACTACAAGCTAAAACATAACTGATCATCCAGATCAAGCTGAACTATGCATCTCAGTGCAGTCAAATTTATTCAAGGTCTGTGATCATCTGTTGGCTGACACAGACAAGATGGAATAGCAAGAGCGACGGGTCCGGGTGCAACAATCTGGTGATTGATGAAGTAGTGGATTCACTGGGAAAAAACTAGGCCTAGATGAGAAAGTATCGAAGGTCCGTTCTGAAAAGCTGCAGCTAAAGCAGTAAATTGAGATCGACGGGCCCATTGTACAAGGAAGAAAGACAGCGCCCCATCATTGTTACATTTCTGAGGAACATAGACATATCTGGAATTCTTTAACACAGCTGTCCTCAAACCGGCGTACCTGCAGGGACTTCTGAGGGTACTTGAGATTTTAAAATAAATTCAAAAAGTAGCATTAATGCCAAAAAAAAAACACTTTGGTCACTGCAGTTGCCACCCTGCCGCGAAGAATGACAATGATCCTCAGTGAAGCACAATCAGAAATGTCTCACTAAACCTTGTACGGGTTTGTAAAACAATGTCGTTGCACTGATTAACCAGTTGGTGAGGTGACCACCAAACATGTCCAATGTCACCCCCACCCTACTTGTTCTCAATAAATATGCTCTTGCAAGAGACCAAAGGCAGACTTTGTTCGTACATTGCTGTACCTACAGTAACGAGCAAATTCTCCACTTGCAAGTGCTTAACGGGCATACTGTCTCCCGTGTGGTTCTTGCAAAATAAGTTAGAGTGAGTACCACTCTAACAGTCAGGATTTGCTCAAAGCAAATGTGCGCCTGTATTCTTGTCGCGGGGGCATTTTGAACATTGTTCAAAACTTCCACGGTTCACATTAGATGGCACGGTGGAGCACTGGTTAGCACATAGTTCAGAGGGGCAGTGTTCCGGATTCGGCCTTCCTGTGTGGAGATTGTATGTTATCCCTGCGTGGGTTTCCTCTGGGTGCTCAAGTTCCCTCAAAAATATGGTTGCTAGGCTGATTAACCATTCCAAACTGCCGTAGGTTTGATTGTGAGTTTGAATGTTTGTTTGTCTGTGTGCCCTGTGAATAGCTGGCAACCAGTTCAGGGTGTCCCCCGCCTCTCACCCAAAGATTTCCAGGATAGGCTCCAGCACGTCCGATACCCTCGTGAGGAGAAGCGTTTCGGATGACGATGATGGTTCTCATTGCTCAAACTGTTTGAAAAATTTGCAGAAATGTAGTATCAGTTCTCAAATACCTTGTCCACACTGTATGGACACGTTTTAGAAGTCACCTCATCTTGAGTGAAGCTACTGTGCCCTGTGCTGTAGTTTGTGTGTGTGTGTGTTTGTGTGTGTGCGTGCGTGCGTGCGTGCGCGCGCGTGCTCGCGTGCGTGTGTATGTGTGTGTGTGCTTGTGCCTGTGTGGGCATAAAAAATAACACGAAACTCTGGCTCAGACATTGCTCAAGAAAGTAATAGCATAGGATGTTATATTGAAAGTAATGGATGGAGGACTGTATTAATTGATCACACTACATAATCTCCCAGAATCAATATTTGGTATCACAATTTTTCTTTTGATGGAATGGGAGATGGTAATGGCTGTTCGGTACAGATTAAACAAAATGTAGGAAGAAGGTAGACGAATTCTAAATCAGTTTTCACAAAGTAAAAGAACCTGTACAAAAATGAAAAAAAAAAAAACAGTAGCAATGACAATGACATGACAATAAAAGCAGACAGAAAATACACAAATTAATCAAGAAACACGGTATTAGTAAGACATAAGATCGGGGTCGTTAAGATTTTCAATGGATGACTGTGCATCAATTTATTTGTATGTTAGATTACATAGGATCATTTAATCCAAATTTTTATGATGGGCAGGTATTCTCCAAGGATTGTCCTGTGACATCCATAATGTATAGACATATACTACTACTAATAATAATAATAATAATAATAGGTGTACCTCAACAAATTCCATCTTGGGAAAAGGCCGTCAGACTGCACTAGCCAAACTTTGTTTCAGATCTTTATGAGATTAGATTATACAGACGTTTGTCCACCACTTTTAAATTGACACGAGAAGCTCCTGAAACTGTAGAACGATGATTATACATATTCCAAGCATTCATAAATCACTGCTGTAGACATAACTAAAGAATCTGTGGAACGAAGTACTTTATTGTGAGTTAGAGGCTCCATGCCGGTGTACAGAGATTAAGGACATGAGAATAAGAATGATAAAGTAGAAATGCATTCCAGTGGGGTTGGTTGTCTGTAGTTATTTTGAGTCTCATTAGGCAGAAAATAAGATACTTATTCAAACTCCTCTAACAAGGCTGAGCTGTTGGTTTTGTATGTACGATGTGTGGAAATATGTCACGAGAGTAACAAATTTAAACTTTGCATTAATAAGGGCAATATTGTACTCTATTTGAATTTAAAATGGTATGCAAGTATTGTTTTTAATTAGCTTGGTATTTTATAGTAAAAAAATGAGTACAGTACACAGGGCCCGTGAGATACTAGGTAAATTTTTCACACTGCCATGCTTGAAACTCAACACATTCATATCAAGGAATGTTTCCCCATTGATATGAATGGAAATGACATTAATCCATCCTGCCCACCAAGCCCGCAAAAAAATTATTAATGAAATGTGTTAAGAATATTCTAGGTTATACAAACATACAGTAATGACTGATTAACCAAATGTAAAAATATGTTCACATATTTTGCTTCAATCTATTGGACGTTGCTCAGTCCTGTTTGTTACATCTCCCTGTGCTTGTATGGGTTTCCTCCAGGTACTCCAGTTTCTTCCCACATCCAAATAGCATGAATGGTCGGCTTACTGAACACTCCAAATTGCCCATAGGTGTGAGCGTGAACATGAATTGTTGTTCGTCTATGTGTGCCCTGCGATTGGCTTTATAGCTATAGCTTTTACTGAATATAATATGAAGTGCTCGTACATTTATTTGGGTTGACAGTCATAATGGCCCTCCGAAAGAAGCTATGACTACAATGCGGCCCACGAAAAAAAATGAGTTTGACACCCCTGCTGTATACTATAAAAAACAGTTTCTGGAATTGGCACATGGGTAGGCAGTCAAAAAGCCCACAGGATCCAAAAATCATGTGGCAAAACTTTATACATAACAGGATCTATATTCAAAAATAGACCCATATTCAAAACAAGATGAAGGCTTATTTGGAGGAAGTGTGACGTTGAGTAAGGAATTTTAGAACGTGACAACAAGGTGCAACAAACTGATAATAAGACAATGAGATAAGATACATGAGGTAATCAGGCCTGATGAGGTGAAGATGAGGAAAGACACACCCAGAACCAGGGGCGTACAAGAACACCAAAGAAACAGAAACGTGACAAGAACAGCAAATCCACAGCAGACTGCAAATTGAACATCTTGAATCTCAAATCTTTCCAAGGTGGACCTAATAGGGGTTGTTCCACATTATACAGCAAGACACCACATTCATACATTTCTAATCATTTGTTTCCATATTGCATGTTGCATCATCAACCATTGGTTTTACATGCCACATGCTGTTGATATGAAAAGAATATAGCCTGCCATTTAATTTACCCAGCAGGTTTAAAGTTTTTATAAAACATACATGAAATAGCCATAGAAAAATATGTGACTAATCTAGTTCATGTTTTTTAATGGTACCATTCTGCTTCAGGGATTTTCTAGAAACAAGGAGGTTACGTAATTTTAACTCGCACTCTAAGCTTTTCCACATATACTTGAGACTTGTGAAGGGAATACTGAGTTGAGCTACACAAGGCGAGAAGAAGTGGTGTGGGCTTCAAACAGATCCATCTGACATGACAGACCTTAACCCCTGAGGGCCCACTTAATTCACAGCCCAGATAATTGACCCTGGCACATGTGAAAGTAGGCCTACCATCGAAAGCATATACCATTCCTTGCAGTATAGAAAACGACAGAATCAGAGTAAAAATGAATTCATGTCATGCGCAGTTTGATTTATTTGGTTGAAGATTGTGATGCGCATTCTTCAGATCGTTAGCTTGAATCAGCAAATTTCCATTTGGAAACTACTTTTGGAACAATTCTCAGAGCAAGTGTGCTACATTTCACTGTCTCACTTGTCTGACTTTTATCTCCTCTCGCTTTCATAGCAGGTACATGAGAGAGTGGATCTCACTTCTGGGCTCAAAATGGAGATAAGTTGACTTGTTGATATATGTAATCATCCTTCTCTGCTCAGGCAGTGTTAAAGGATGTCACACAACAGGACAAGAACCCGCTAGCGTGCACACAGAGGAGAGAAGAAGCCACACACAAAGCAAACAGGCAACCCTCTGCAAACACATTTCAGCCATTCACCCCAGCATAACCCCTGTGTTTACACCCATTAACAACATTTTCACTTGGTCTCACTCTGCCTGTGGATTAATTCACTGGATAGAGTCTGATAGTGCAGAGCTCCCAAATCTGGGGCTCCTCCTTTTACAAACGTCAGATAAAGTCATCATCATTTTATTACACAAAGCCGATTACTCCCCCAGCTAGCCAAGTGATGGGATGAAAGAAGGGATCGGGTGGAGAGCCGTGACACAAATTGGATTTCCACTTTTTTATATCCTTAAATATAGATTTAATATCCATTAACACCCCAGTATCCCTTACCAGTTGCAACATGAGTATTTATTTTAATGACTA
Source organism: Syngnathus scovelli (assembly GCF_024217435.2). NCBI lineage: Eukaryota > Metazoa > Chordata > Actinopteri > Syngnathiformes > Syngnathidae > Syngnathus > Syngnathus scovelli. The sequence goes on from NC_090847.1 coordinate 18,461,007, forward strand.
GAACTCAAACAATTTGTAAAAAAACCCAAAAAACTTAAACTTGGGATTTTATTTAGCCTAAAAAGTAACACACATCAGTTTTTACAGTGCACATTCGAATGCTATATGTGAATATGTGGTGAAGTTATATATATATATATATATATATATATATATATATATATATATATATATATATATATATATATATAAAAATATAAAATAACCCAAGAACTGTTTTTTAAGTTTAGTAAATATAAGCTTCCAGTTATTGGTTAGCGACATCTGCGCTTTTTCACATTATGTGTGTGTGTGTGTGTGTGTGTGGTGGGGGAAGCTAAGCTTCCTATTCCCATTTCAGTCTGAATGGACTGAGGGTCACGATTTGTTTTTCTCCCTGGCTGTTCGCTGCTGGCAAGATTAGCAACATAACAAGATGTCCAGTAAAAAGCTTCTGTTGGTGTTGCCAAATATTGCATCAAGCGCCATTTAGCGCAGCAAAAATTTCAGGATTTATTCCCTGACCTCTGACCCTTAGATCTATCTTGGAGAGCTGACTCTGCAGTGTATGTACTATAGCTGATGTATCATGTCTGTGTTAAATTCCTTTTGTTGACTGGCTAAAGTGTGGTTTTAATTTTTCTATAATGTTTGTGTTTCTGTGTATAATTTAAAAGCTGAAACAAGGACTGAGTCCAGAATTATAACAGGTGCCTTGAGTGTACTGCAAGGTACAGCATATATATTCGTTATGTATCCGATTAATAGTAAAATACCATGGACTTATTCAGAGCCTAACTACTATGTAAAGCATCTTGATTACGTATGTATATCAAGGTTAGCTTCAATGTCGGATGTATATATATATATATATATATATATATATATATATCACAATGCCATGAAAACATTTGGAGTCCTCGTCATAGGATACACACTCTATTGCTGTCCTTTTATCTTGCAGTCATTGACCAGCCCCCTGGGGCTTACTTGGACTATGTATGATTTAATGCATTTTTTTTCTCAGTAGATTTAGCTCATTAGAGACAAGACATCATTCCTAAAACCCTATCAAAACCTGTGATTTCTAAAGCTAATATTAATAAGGCTGATAATCATCTGACAACCCTCTCCCATGTGTTTCTTGAACGCCTCACGCAACTGGTTAGGATGCTCGAATAATTTGTCAACCGTGAGCATGTTAAGCCCTGTGAGACATTTCTGTGATGAAGGGCCATCCTTAACCAGAAAAACCCCACACAGGCATGAAAGAGACCATGCAAAGTCCACAGAGTGAGGGCTGAAGCCAGAAACAAACCTGCAACCTCTGAACTGTGAGGCTGACATGCTAACCAGTGCACCACCATACCGCTGATTCAGAGCTACATAAATAAATATTACTTATTACTCTACACCTACAGTAATATCGAAACATTACTTTCAAATACAGGTAACTTATAATATATAACAATTACATGTTACATTTTTTGAAGTAACTTGCCCAACACTCATCCTAAAATTATTTATAATATTAAAAACGGCATGTTGTCACTGCTGGTTGTTGATGCCTACAGAGACATATTATAAGAAATGTTGTCCTCTGTCCATGTATGTCAGTTCATGTGTTCAGTGACTGTAAAGACAGTGTCTGATGTGTCACTATAAATACTATAAATGTACACAAATAGGCACCCCCACTCTTAAAAAAAAAAAAAAAAAAGACATAGGCATTAAATCAGAATGGCACACATGAATTGGCAGTGTAAATCCACATTTGTGACTTGTTCTTCATTTTACCCTGCTGAATTCTGTCTTTGGTTTGTTCTGTCACTATGTACCTGACTTCCACCAGTACTCCATTCCATGCTATGTCTCTGCCCACACAACCATATATTGTTTCTCCAATGCCTCACTCATGTGATGCAAAGATTTATTTTTATTTTTTTACATAGAACTGCTCTCATCCTCCCCACTCTCTCACTACATGCAAAGCATCTCTTTGTTGACTTCTACTTGTCCTTCCACCCATCCTATCCATCTCCCCAAGCTTTTAGAGTCAATGATACAGATAGATGCTCTCGGCACCCTTTCTCAAAGCTTTCACACACAATCAAAAGTTCCTGCACTCAGCAGTTCATGCATACCTCACTCATACCTTACTCTGTCCTTTGTACGTACGCACGTACGCATGCAGGCGCGCACGCACAAACTCTCGTATTGGCCCGAAAATAAGATGACCCCGATTATAAGATGACCCCTCTCTTTTTCAAGACTCAAGTTTGAAAAAAGACTTTTTGAACAGCAAATTTATTTTTTATACAGAAAAAGATTACATCTGAAACAAATGATTATAACAATATATTCGAGACAAAAAGCATGTTATTTTGCCTCATTTAAATCATGGAAAAACTGTCTATCACATCTTAATATCTGAACATTTAAATATGTAAACTAATGTGCAATCACATTTGTAAATGAATGACTTCTGGTTTTCCCATTTTGTTATCTCTTCTCTTATTTTCTTCTCTTTTCTTCCTTACCGCTATTTTTTATTTTTCTTCTTCGTGCTACCGGTATTTTTATTTTTCTTCTTAATGACAGGTGTTCGCTTTGGCCTGCGGAGTTAAGTTTAGCATTCGCTTTAAAGATATCTGGCGCAATTTAGCGTTGTAAATGGGTAGACTGGGGTGGTGGTTCCCCTCTTTAAGAAGGGGGACCAGAGGGTGTGTTCCAATTACAGGCATTGAGGGGGTCCGGTTTGGGGACCTCAGCATTGCGTCTCTGCTTTTTGCAGATGACGTGGTGCTGTTGGCTTCTTCAGGCCGTGATCTCCAGCTTTCGCTGGAACGGTTCGCAGCCGAGTGTGAAGTGGTCGGGATGAGGGTCAGCACCTACAAATCGGAGTCCATGGTCCTCGATCGGAAAAGGGTGGAATGCCCTCTCCGGATCGGGGATGAGATCCTGCCCCAAGTGGAGGAGTTCAAGTATCTTGGAGTCTTGTTCACGAGTGAGGGGAGGATGGAGCGCGAGATCGACAGGCGGATCGGTGCAGCGTCGGCAGTAATGCGGACCCTGTACCGGTCTGTTGTGGTGAAGAGAGAATTTACCGGTCGATTTACGCTCCTACCCTCGCCTATGGTCACGAGCTATGGGTCGTGACCAAAAGAACGAGATCCCGGATACAAGCGGCCGAAACGAGTTTTCTCCGCAGGATGTCCAGGCTCTCCCTTAGAGATAGGGTGAGAAGCTCGGTCATCCGGGAGAGACTCGGAGTAGAGTCGCTACTCCTCCATGTTGAGAGGAGCCAGATGAGGTGGCTCGGGCATCTTATCAGGATGCCTCCTGGACGCCTCCCTGGGGAGGTGTTCCGTGCATGTCCCACCGGTAGGAGACCCCGGGAACGACCCAGGAAGCGCTGGAGAGACTATGTCTCTCAGCTGGCCTGGGAACACCTTGGGATCCCCTGGATGAAGTGGCCTGGGAGAGGGAAGTCTGGGAGTCCCTCCTAAAGCTGCTGCCCCCGCGACCCGACCCCGGATAAGCGGAAGAAGATGGATGGATGGATCCCTGCTTACCTGATCCAAACAAAACAAACAAAAAACAACCAAGCAACACCAAAACAGCCATGGATAGCGACACAGTGTCAGAAGTACCAGGGGATGGGTGAAATGAAGTTCTGCCCCTGATCATCAGAGTCATGGAGTGTCTTAATACCTCCAGGGGCCTCATTCATTTTGCTCACCTAATTAAAACACTTTCCCTTTGCCCTCCAGGAGATATGGACAGTAAGAATGTAATGACAGCAATGAGGAGGAAGGAACTCCTTCCCACCTTATTTTGCCGTGATTTGCTCAGGAAACTGACAGCTGATACAGGGGAGAGACGGGCCACTATTCACCTAGCGTTACTTTGTCGTGGCACAAATACAAATTCTGTGTGAATGAGAGCTCACTGCCTCATACCACATAGAGGTGAGAGTGGTCGCTCAAAGGAAGTGCGTCAATCTTGCGTGTCACAGATTCAAATGTTGTTCTCCAACTTCGGCCCCCGCTCTCTTTTGATATTATTATTTCAGATGTTTACAACGTCTTGCAGCCGTTTCATTGGATGCTGTGCAGCTTTTGCCAGCAGTAATTACGCAGAGAAAATCACATCGACCTCCATTTTGCAAAGAAAGGGGAAAGTGACATATGCCATAAAGCACGTCACATTTGTATTTTTCTGTGTGGGAGGGTTCCTGCCACAGTTTCTTCGTGCCAGTAAAAGCTTCATGGCGCTGTCAGGACATGACAATGGTACCATTCAACACGTAATAAGTCAATGATTCATCAGAAATATGAAAATATTTTGTGGAGGTCAAGGTGATCTAATCTTGCTTTAAATACAGTATTAATACAAATACACAAAGATGTCATTAGAATAATGACAGGGATTTATGACAAAACTAAATAAGAGTCCAAAACAACAGAGATCAAAGTACCAAATGAAACATTAGCAAACACAACTTGGACAGAACTTGGGAATCAGACAACAACAATGTCATGAGGTGAATGGAGCAGGGCGACTAAATGCAGCTTGGACAAGGGTTTATTGAGCAAACTCAAAAGGCAAACTATAGATACTCGACTAGGGACGTGAATAATGGAACAGAAAGACAAAACAAGACTAGAACAGACCAGGCTGCAGACTAGAAACAAGGAGATGCGAGACAAGAACAATCTGACAGGGAGTGACACGCAGACAGGACTTAAATACAAGACAGGTAATGAGAGGCAAGTGACGGCAATTACATTGGTTGTGAGCAGACACAGGAGGGGAGGGGCGAGCACACAGACACGCAAATCGGAACTATGACATTAAAACAAGGAAACAAACTGTGACAGATCATGACAAACAAGACGTGACACAGACAATGAACCGACAAAGACTGAATGAAGGCAAGGAACTACATAAAGTGCAACCCCAAAAGCCAACTACCTCGGAACTCAAGATATTTGGTTTTCAATGCAAAATGTGGGAAATCTTTGTCTCGAACAAGGCAACAGACACCAAACTGACTCACGGGGTTATTGTAAACAAAATAGAATTCGTTCCACCTGACGCTAGTTGGCGTTGTTGTATGGCGGGTTGTAGAGCACTGTAAGGCTGCACTGTACTTACTTACCCACAAGAAAGACGCAGGAAAAAAGCAGACGAGGAAAGTGGAGAGAACAATGATAGAGGTGAAAAAGGTGATCATAGACAAGTGTGAAAAAGGCGTTTGTGTGATGGACATCAGAATTTAAATTGCCAAGATCAACTATGAGTTATTTTTTGAGAAATGGAGTTACCAGCCAGAGCCTAGTGGAAAAAACAAAAAAGCTACAAAACAAACTGACAAATAACTCGTTTTCAAATCAGACGAGTAAAAACTGGTCAAATATAAAAATATTAAAAGTGAAGACAATTTGCAATTCTAGTACTGACACACGAATTTGATGCACAATTTGTCTTTGCGGGCCGCATAAAATGATGTGGCGGGCCGTATCTGGCCCCCGGGCCTTGAGTTTAACACCCGTGCTCTAAGTAGTGATGGGCACATGAGACTTTATTGGAGTTTGAGGCTTTCCCACCAAACGGTTTGCAAATAGGTTCATTTCTCGAAGCTTTATGTGCACACAAACCCCCTTGCTGGTAAAAGGGAGTAATTTATTCCATTAATGAGAATTACGTTCACCTTTATATTTTGCTTCATGTAGCCTGATCAAAATGAATAACATTGCATTCACGAGTAACATTGAAGGAGGGGGAATATTGTGTTTCAATATGTAAATAAATACCATCAATGTCTATTAAGACACTAAAAGTTGACGGAACACATTTAAGCACCAGTCCTGGCCGATACAAGAAAATGATCGGGTCCACACTCTGTGACGTCCCGGTCACCACCCTGATGCCGCCACTAACCCTAACGAATATGGTTGAGTACAGCCAAAACAGCTCAGATTTCATAAGAAATTAGATCGCCATTGTTCCAAAAGTACTGTAGCGGCAGTCAGCACATTTGTAGTTTTTGTGTGACAAGGTCCTTACCACCCTCCTCAAACCTGCCCAGTGCCAGTAAAAGCAATAATTTTGTCAGGCCATGACAAAAGTACCATTCACCGATAAGTCAATGCTTCAGTAGAAGAGTACTGAAAATATTTCTTGAAGGTTGAAAAGTTATCTAGCGTTGCATTAAGCATTCAGCTTTCTCACACCAAACACTTATTTCAGAATTACTGAGAAAAACTGTGAGATCACAGATTAGAAAAGCAACAATGTGGCAATGTGAGGGCACCGCCTCAAAGCACTTATTAAGCAGTCAGTCTGATTTCTCTGATGTCCTTGTTTCCCCAGTGTCAATGTGCTGCATTCAAGAAAACTGCTAAGTATGTTATATTCCCTCAACATTTTACCTTTGGAAGCCTTAACAACATACCTAATCTTTTTGTAAAAGCATTATTCGTTTTATATCAGTTTAACATTTCACTTTGCACCACTTAGCTACTGTCGCTGTGCAGCAAATCCATGTGGCTGAGCTCATACGTACTGATAAATGCTTAAATGTAGAGTTCAAAGATGATTGAATCCACTTAATGCATTCACTCGAAGGATGACTTCAGTTTAATGTGTTGTTCGCGACTGGATTAACACCAATAAAAAAGAAAAGATGATGCGTTTTACTTTTGTACAGAATCTGAATTTTCTGCACTTCCACACTAGAGCACAACTTACGTGCACTCCTGGTCATTTCATTACAGTCTTCCTAGCCAGAAGTTAGAAATGTCTAATTTCACAGTTTTGAATTGGACCCTAAAGCAATAACACACCATGGTTGTAGTATAAATAGTGGTGATATATGTCTTTATTTCAAAAACTAAAGTAACTCCACACTCCATCTGGAAAACTATTACTTACATGGCAAACAGTATTTCGTGACAGGATCATAGTAATCTCACACAATCTCTCACCTTCTGCTTGTTACGTAACATTATGTTGTGAGCAAAGCCTGAAAATTCAAAGCAAAAGTTCAATAAGAAAAATCGTGTGTTTCCCTAGTGGTAATGCTCAAGTTAGATCGAGCCGGACTTCTGATTTTCCCACATAAAAACCTTTCTAATAGTGATGTCATTTGTTCTCGTCCAACCATCGTTGCCCCCACCACCCACCCACATCAAGAGAGCCAATCCCTGTCCATCTCGTTCATTGATGTTAAACTCAAGGCCCGGGGACCAGATACGGCCCGCCATATCATTATATGTGGCCAGTGAAAAAAAATGTTGCATTGACTCTGTGTCATTTCTAAAATTACAAATTGTCTTCATTTTTAAAAAAAAAATAGAGGTATTGCTTGCAATTTCCATTACCATTCGTTACAATTTGTACTAGTCTCCGATTTCAAAACTAGTAATTCATCAGTTTGTTTTGTAGCCTATACCTATATAGAAGACTTTGCTAATCATAATGGCCCTCCGAGGGAAACTATGACGATGATGTGGCCCGTGGCAAAAATGAGTTTGACATCCCTGACTGCTTCCACCTTCAAGCCTCACTGTATATATATATATATTTATCAGCTGATAAAGACGCGTCACTATCACATCTGTGACACTCTGATGAAGGCGGAAGAAACCGCCGAAACATGTCAGGTGAATAACCTAAAACAATTTGTTTGATATAAAAGAAATCAGTGAAGTGATTAAATAAGGAAAAACAAAATGAACTTAGTACAATTATATCTATATATATTTAAATCCATAACTGTTTGTAGTTTGTTCTTGTTCTTTTGTTTTTTTTAATGAAAGGAATTGTTTTTGTGCATCAGGAGATCTTTCCTCTCCTCATGCAATCACTCGCTCGAATTCAACGCTATTGCCAATGACTGTCGGCATGCAAAATATAGTGTCTATAAACTACACACCCCAGAATGCAGCTAGACATCGTGCAAAAATGACATCAAGCCACTGGGAGTATTTTTCTATATAAATTGGCCCTATTGGCTATTATTTGTGCATTTTCAATATTTCAAACAGCTACACAAAACAACACACACACATGCACATCATAGCAGGTGCTCACTGTTGGATGTGGATGAAGACAGATGAGGGGTGAGCACTGATTAGAGCTGTGATGAGCTCCTGTGAAGACATACACCTGGACCATTGCAAGCTTTGGGACTGGAGAGACAAAAGCAGAGCCAAAGTGGGTGGATTTGCTCTGTGAAAAAAGCCAATGCTAGAAAAGTGTGAAGATTCAAAATATTTTAAATGAAATGAGTCAGTTGGGGAAAATATTGCTCAAATGACATTGACAAAACATAATAAACTCCTCTTTATATATTTGTATTACACAACCAATTTCGTATCAACTGTATAGCCTTGCAGGTTGTCTGCACCTTGGCAAAGTCTGTAGATTAAAAAAAAGGGGTTATTTGTGTATGATTCTGGTTGCACAAATGTCTTTAACACAACGCACTGAAGTGAATGTCTGCAATATAATGGTCTCACCGTGTGGACGTTTGCTGGAAGGAGAAATGTATGGCGATAATGTGAGTATTGAGACCATCTGGTCATTTACAAATCAACAGCGCCACTTAAAATAACACCAGAGAAAATAGTCATTGTGTCTTTTTCAAAAAGGAGTGTGTCAAGAGGACTTTCAATAACTCACTTGGTACATGCATGGCTTGCTTCAACATTCACATAATCATACAAGCTGCATCACATGTGGTAGAAACCAAGAGGCAGGTTTGAATCTTGCGTGTATTTGTGTGAGGGTGTGTATTTCGAAAAGATTGATTAGAGTGGGCCATAAGAATTGACCTAAATCATTTGTTGATTGACGGATGCTGTCATTGAGAGCCATTACCTCTATTTCTGTGCATGTTGCCGGTTGCTAATTTAATCTGATCTCTGATAGAATGTAATTTTATTAAAAACGGGCCCCTTATTAATATCAGAATCATTTTCAGCCTCTGATGGGTAGAGAGACTTTCATTACAGAAAGAAATTGCAGCACAAAGATGGCTTTGAAATTGGAGACAGTGAATATGATTGGACAAAGATGTATGAGCGCATAGATGCAATAACAGACCTCATTAGCTTCAAGCCATAACCTGAAAAAAGAGAGGGTGAGATCATGCAAACATACAAGTATGCACACACTCATGCACTATGTCTTGACATATATGGTGTTTGGATAAACACACACACACACACACACACAAACACAAATACTTGACATTAAAAGGCTTGAGGTTGTCATACAACCATTCAGCTAAAAATATATGCTCATATATCCAAAGTACCAAGAGTTCCCAATATCACAATTCTTGAAACAATTTTCATTTGACCCAAGTCCCCACCCCACCATCATTTTACAGGGTCTTAACCAATGCACAGCCTGATATTACCACTCCCGCTCCTATTGCCTTTTGTTTCTGTTTCATAGCAGCTTTTAGAAAGCATCCTTTTGAGTAAAATGCCACTACATGCATAATGCAATATACTAGCATTGTCCTTTGAGCAGCTAGTAATCTAGCAATGTACGTTTGATTGTGTCTCTAAATGTGGCGTCCTTGCCACTTCATGCTTCACCTATTGTAGATTCGATATATTGATGGTTTATGAGTGATGGGATAACAGCGTTTAAATACACACTGATAGCGCGGGGCGTGTCTCTGAGCAATGTGCATCACTGTGGAGAAGCGCGGTGCAGAAGGAGTCAGGACAGCGGTAATGAGCGCTGATAGCGCGGTGTGTGCCTCTCAACAATGTGTCACTGCGAACGTGACTGAGGAAAAGCGCGGGAAGCCGGCAGCCGGCCACTCGCAAGGGAACAGCACCAACTGGTGCAGGGGTTGGGACATGTGACAATATTACGTGTTTGTTATTTTATTTACTATAAAGGTACAATACAACTTAGTAACAGTGTGGGAATGGTTATTAAGCCAATGGGAAAGGTGTATGCAGCGTAAAAGTATTGGGGATGGTTTAAAAAGCTTTAATATTTTGTCCTGGACAACAATGCAACAGGATATTCATGTGCAACCGTGACACACTTTGGTCAAAATAACTTGCAATACATCCATGCCGTCTAGCGGCCAACAAAGAATCACTATGTGTTGGAAAGTTCAATACAAGGGTGTTTAAATTCGTAATACATATGTTGTTGGTTGTTGGTTCTGGAATGCATATCCCGGGATAAATGAGGGATCACTGTATAACAACGATTTTATCACCGTCCTCTGACTTCAGAAAATCAGGATACTTACAGTCTACAAATCTGGCCAAGCTCCTGAACAGAGTACATTGCCTGCACAAGCTAGAAACTGCTTTTATTTGCATTGCAGAAAGGTTTTCCCAAACTGATTTCTCACAAATATTTTTGCACATCACGTATCACTTTCTTTACTTTTACTCATCTCATTTGATCTCCATATCCCCACATGAACTATACATGTGTGCCCTAGGACACCTGTCTTATCCAGCCTTTTGGCACAAAGAGTATAGCAAATCAGTTCTGCTATGTGACATTTGAAGGTGGCCTTCAATCTCAAGGTTTGGCAGTGGGATGCAGAGCTGAGAGAGATTGACTACGGTCTCCCACAGGAGTGAAAAAAAATGTTTTTCCCTATACATTTTTTTTTCAAGTGGCAAAACCGGGTGATGTGGGAAACTATTCTTTTGAAACAGAGGCACTTGGACTGCTGGAGTAGATTAGAAGTACATGAAGGAAAGCTAATTGGAGAAAGGACGAGAAGGACCTGCAATGTGCCATCCAAACGTTCAAAACTCAAATGTCACTCTGTGGATTGTGCCTCTTTACCAATGGATGAGTGGCTTTTAGTCTATGGGTGCAACACGCCACAAGCGTTTTCACTTCTTGTCCCTCAATGTTACCAGACTATAAAATTTATTTATTCATTAATCTTCGGAACCACTTATCCTAACAAACGTCGCAGGCATGCTGGAGCCTATCCCAGAAGTCTTTGGGCATTAAGCAAGGCATACAATAAGACACACTCAGACTCACACCTATTGGCAATTTGGAGTGTTCAATCGGCCTACCATGCATGTTTTTTGAATGTGGAAGAAAGCTGGAGCACCCGCAGGGAACCCACCCAGGTACGGGGGGAACATCCAAACTCCCCACAAGGAGAAACTAACTCACTTAGCTTTTTTTAATTATTATTATTTTATATATTTTTTTCTATTTGTCAGTGGTTTATTTTATCCAACTTGCATAACGTTTTTAACGACACTCTTTATTGATTCAATCGCATTTTCAGGCTGCCCTGAGAACGTTTTCTAATTGTCCACCTCCCTTCACTGTGGTTAGGTTGGCGTAGTAAAATATGCTTTTGGGGACTTCAGAGTGCCAAGTTTACCAAGGCACAAAAAGGAATGACCACCTGCAACGTTTGGTTTAGGTGTTACACCAACTTTCACCTTTTATCACTCGTTCGCATTTTCAGGCTGCGCTAAGCACCATGGACAAATCCGCACAGTATGGGGATCAGTATAGGCGGATAGATCCGCGCTGTATATAGTGCAGCACCATGGACAACTCCACACCGCGTGCGGCTCAATGCCTTGGACAGCTCCGCGCCGTAGCTAGTGCAGCGTCGTGGATAGCTCTCACGCTTTCGGCTATAGAAAAGTGTTCTTGCTATACAGCACCATGGACAGCGGTCATGATTTTTTTTGTTTGTTAGGGACTATGACAATTAGGATTTTAGATGTTTGCAATAATTTGAGAATAAAAATATATAATAGTGGTGATATAGAAAGTGTTTTTGGCAATTCAGCACCCTGGACAGCTCTCGTGAACTTTAATTCTGTTAGGGTCAGATCTGAAATCAAACATCTCTGAACTGTGAGGTGGAAACACTAACCAGTGGCCCAGACAAAAATAAAAACAAGTCTTACATTTGAGCTAAAACCTAAATCCATAATTGTGTTTCTTTGTTTTTTCGGGCAACGATATTTGTGGGCTCTCCCTTGGCACTTGCATGTATAGAGGCTATAGTTATTTATTAGTTGTTGTTGTTAACTGATGTTTTGAGGGGAAATTGTAAGTCTACAGAATGCGATACGGTGCCATAAGTGTATCTATGTTTGTGCGCGTCCGTGTGTGTGCGTGTGTCTGTGTGCGTGCTTATGCGTGCATGTAAGACCTGTTCAATACGGGGTCCCCTTGCAGGTGTCTTTTAATTTTGCTCCCATTTGCATATATCCAATCAGGTAGAGTAATTGGGAGTATGCGAGTTAGCATGGGGAGGCATGCACACTGTGGGTGTTAGTCTGTCCCAGGTTGCAACGAAATTTGAAGCAGACGAGCTGATGAGGCTGATAATTGTGACACTGAGTGATGGCTCTAATCAGCAAAGGAATCTTCCTAATCAATCGACTTTAACCATCCCCCCACCCATGTCTCCATCTCCCAAGCTTCAAAACAACTTTGTCCCCACATGAAAGACATCCCATGCAAAGTGAGCATGGATAGCTTGAATCATCGACCTTGACAGACTCCTCTTAAAGCATGGTGATAAGAACCGCAAGGGGACAAACAAATTGTCAACATGAAATTAGATAAATATGTGATGCCCGTCAACTGAACTGCGCTTTCAAAATAATAGAATATGGCAGGCTATTTTTAATATTTTAATTTTATAGTCATACACCATTACTATTTTCACTGGTCTATATTTATAATGGCATCTTGAGCTGTGACATAATGGTGGAAGGGTTTCGATCTCTTAGTTATCCTAGGATGTCAATTGTTCAGGACTTATTGCCCCAGTAGGGTCAAGTTCTCGGAGGGCGACCAAAACAATTCATGGCTCATCAACCCCCATTCTATCACAATGATACGGGTCACCAGCATGGCAAGGGCGGGAGTATGGAGTACTCGACCCTTAGACTCAGGCTTGTCCATCCCTTCACATCCAACAAGTCAGATTTGTTTCAAGTAGATGTTGGATTACATTAGAGGTGCTCTTTGTCACTAAATTGGGTCTCAAAGGTGGGGTAGGGGGTTGGGTTTAGCGGCCTGAGTATGCATCTACGCTTTTTGCAGACAATGTGTTTCTGTTGGTTTCATGTGGTTGTGATGGTCAACTCTCAAAGGAGCAGTTTGCTGGTGAGCATGAAGCAGCTGGGATGAAAATCAGCATATCCAAACCCAGGGCTGGTAATCTGTTTTACAGGGCAGTTGCACTGTGGGCCAGCATCTTCTGGGGCCAAGGCATTGCTATTTAATTACTCTCCACAATTTAGCAGGGGCTATCCATGAATCCATTTACTACATAGACAACATACTGAACTAATTAACATCAGTGGTAAACCAACATGGAAGCCAGGTGTGGTCAGAAGTCGTGTCTGGTTGCAAATTGGTCTAGAGTACAGGTGTCAAACTCAAGGCCCAGGGGTCAAATCCAGCCTGTGACATCCTTTTATGTGGACGGTGGAGCCACATCATGTGTGTTGACTTCATGTTTCTTGTAAATCTTCTTCACTTTTAACAACACTTATATGAGACATTGCGATAAGATATTGCGAGAACATTTTTGTAAATGATACCCCCCGTTTAAATTAAATTGAAAGATAGTTGAACAAACAATTTACTGGGTTTTAATTTCAAAACTATTTATTTTTCCGTGTATATATATGATGGTTGATCAATCATTTATATGGGTTCACAGTCATAACAGCCCCGTGAGGGAAATCGTAGCAACGTTTTGGTCCACGGCATAGAAGCGTTTGACACCTTTGGTCTAGTCTTGAGAATATAATGGTTGATTCTTACAGTTAATGTCAATATAACCATTATATTTCACAGTATAGGAAGCAAACAACATGGCTGAGAGGTGTGGTTTCACACATGGCATGGTATTCCATACCATACCGTACATTTTCATTGCTTACATTATCTAATCTTGATCAGACTTAATTAGACTCTCAATTTAATTTTGGAATTGAAACAGTCATGTCTGTAATAAATCATTTACAAACAGAATACTAATTACACAAAATCTCAGTAGTGCTTGCTGGCAGAATGACGGAGATGAGAATAATCACTAGTGAATACAAAATGCAGAAGCAATAGAAAAAAGCATGAAGACAACAAGAATTCAACATCTTTCTCCCATGTGTCTTGCTGTCACGGAACGGATGGAGCAGGGCGACCAAGTGCAGCTTGGACCAGGGTTTATTGATGAAAACAAACTAACAGACTCGGTAAACTGACATAACTTACTAACAAAATCAACCACAGAAACTGAACAGAGACGTGAGACAAAAGACCTCATGACATTAACAACAACAACACACAATGATCCGACAGGAACCATGACAACCTACATATAAAACAACTGGGGACGAGTCGTGACACTTGCATCTGAATGCTTTGCTGATGATGATTGCCAGCAAGTGAGACGTTGGCAACTGCCCATCATCACACTCCACATTTCAGGACAGCATTCCCAGCTTGGCAAATTCTGTCGACTTCACCCGCCTGCTGTCCTGTGATGAACTCTTCGACTTATTTAGTCGTGATGCACCCTTTATGAATAAGGTGTTTCAAATCTGACTTTAACTGTTTCAACTTCTAATTTGTTTGTCCTGACCACGAGAACCAACCACATAACTGCCATACAAGCTATTATCAGTGCAGTACATGACCTTCTCTCCTGCCTTCCACTTTTCATTCAAAATGATTTGTTCCATCGCTTCCTTTTCAACAAGTTTGCTCTTGTTTTATTTTTTCTGTCTTTGAACCACCCTCAATGCCACTACATCTGACCTATCTCTAACCCTTTGTTAGCAGTGACATCTTATTTTGGAGCAATCACATTGCAATCAGTTTATTATTTTAGATTACCTGTGAGAAAAGTACAATTAAATATACAGTATCCAGTAAATTTGTAAAATTCAACCCGCCAAAGTGGCTAATGAGAGTGGAGGTGTTACCTGCTGTTGCTCAAATACATGGCATTTGACGGGTTGTTAATATCAAGCCCTGGATATAGTATATTTAATAGACAATATTTAAAGTCAAGTCTGCTTTGGTTTGAGAAGGCTCTTATTAACCTTTCACTCTTCCATAATGAAGATGTGAATATTTGTTTTTTGTTTTCAGTAGGTACTTGTTTTGTTGCCATAATATATTCATTTGCTCAAAATCCAGTAATTTTGATATCAAGTAGAGATGGGTAGTTTACTAATTGAATTAAAAGAATACACAAGGGACTGTGTACAAACGTGTGTCCAAAAGAGTATGCCATTATACCTTTAAATCTGTAGTTGTAGCTAACTGTGGAATCATGATGAAAAGGGCATGTGGTTCGAATGACAGCTTATTTTGGCGAGCGTGACAAGGTTTGGGGTTTGTATTACTTTGGATGAATCTAATCAAAAGAAGGACTTGAGAGGAGGAATGCTTAGAAAACCCATAATTACTACCAACAACAAACCAGGCATACAGCCACTTAATTGGTAGTTAGCATTTTCTGTCGAAAGGCACAAAAGCACTGACGATAATTTCTTAATAGGGACTATTAAGTCCGAGAACCTGGCATTTAGTAGGCCTCACGTAGAGACAAACACTAATGGACATACAAGTACACAATTTACACCAAGTGATTGCATAGAAATCAGCTTGTGGGTTAGATATTTGTACTCAATGTGTTTTCCTACCTACACTCAAAACAGAGATACAATGTTCAAATGTCCCTAAATTCAAATGAAGTCAAGACATTCTAAGGTGAGAAGTATTTAGACAAAAACATCCATCCATCCATCCATCCATCCATCCATCCATCCATCCATCCATCCATCTTCTTCCGCTTATCCGGGGTCGGGTCGCGGGGGTAGCAGCTTTAGGAGGGACTTCCAGACTTCCCTCTCCCCAGCCACTTCATCCAGGGGATCCCAAGGTGTTCCCAGGCCAGCTGAGAGACATAGTCTCTCCAGCGCGTCCTGGGTCGTCCCCGGGGTCTCCTACCGGTGGGACATGCCCGGAACACCTCCCCAGGGAGGCGTCCAGGAGGCATCCTGATAAGATGCCCGAGCCACCTCATCTGGCTCCTCTCAACGTGGAGGAGTGGCGACTCTACTCCGAGTCTCTCCCGGATGACCGAGCTTCTCACCCTATCTCTAAGGGAGAGCCCGGACATCCTGCGGAGAAAACTCATTCTGGCGGCGTGTATCCGGGATCTCGTTCTTTCGGTCACGACCCATAGCTCGTGACCATAGGTGAGGGTAGGAGTGTAAATCGACCGGTAAATTGAGAGCTTTGCCTTTTGGCTCAGCTCTCTCTTCACCACAACGGACCGGTACAGGGTCCGCATTACTGCCGACGCTGAACCGATCCGCCTGTCGATCTCGCGCTCCATCCTCCCTTCACTCGTGAACAAGACTCCAAGATACTTGAACTCCTCCACTTGAGGCAGGATCTCATCCCCGATCCGGAGAGGGCATTCCACCCTTTTCCGATCGAGGACCATGGACTCGGATTTGGAGGTGCTGACCCTCATCCCGGCCGCTTCACACTCGGCTGCGAACCGTTCCAGCGAGAGCTGGAGATCCACGGCCTGAAGAAGCCAACAGCACCACATCATCTGCAAAAAGCAGAGACGCGATGCTGAGGTCACCAAACTGGACCCCCTCAACGCCTCGGCTGCGCCTAGAAATTCTGTCCATAAAAATTATGAACAGAATCGGTGACAAAGGGCAGCCTTGGTGGAGTCCAACCCTCACTGGGAACGAATCTGACTTACTGCCGGAAATGCGGACCAAACTCTGGCATCGGTGATACAGGGACCGAACCACCCTTATCAGTTGGCTCGGCACCCCATACTCCCAAAGCACCCTCCACAGAACCTCCCGAGGGACACGGTCGAACGCCTTCTCCAAGTCCACAAAACACATGTGGATTGGTTGGGCGAACTCCCATGCACCCTCAAGGATCCTGCCGAGGGTGTAGAGCTGGTCCACTGTTCCACAGCCAGGACGAAAGCCACACTGCTCCTTCTGAATCCGAGGTCCGACCTCCCGACGGACCCTCCTCTCCAGCACCCCTGAATAGTCCTTACCGGGGAGGCTGAGGAGTGTGATTCCCCTGTAATTGGAACACACCCTCACACCTTCACAAATTTGCCCTTAAAAAATGGTGGAACTGAAATAATTTGCCACTGGTCACTTCAGTTTGTGAATGGACAGGCTAATTGGTGATGATGTGCTGACAGAAATTCAACAAGAGGAAATCTGAGGTTTCTGAAGATATTATTCAATATCCATTTATATATGTATAACAACATTAAAAAATGACAGAGCGTTTGTACAGGCAATCACCTTGAAAGTTCAGCAAAAGAATCGCAAGATTTTTTGAAGGCAAAATTTGACTTTCCCTCAATATCAGTTGAGTAATCCCAATGCAATAGAGCATACTGAATGAAAAAGTGAAAGCCACAAAAGACACGAACAAGCAACAACTGCATGTAACTGGACTAAAATCTGGCAAAGCATCTTCATGGGGTACACGCTAGATTTTGTCTATGGTCATGGATGGATCTTGGAAGCCTGTCGTACAATTACTTCCTCTCAACAGGCTCATAGATATTTCAGTGATGTTCCATTTATTTATTATCTTTCTGTGTCTTCACAATCGTCGTCATGGTGATTTTTCTGGTAATTTCTCAACTAGGTTGGATGTATTTTTTGTTAGCGTTGATTTCTCTTACTGCCCATAAAGGCACCAAAGCGATGAGTATTGCGTTCGGAAAGAGGAAAGGAAGTATGTGAATGTAGAGGAGACGGCTCTGTATGTGGGTGAAGTTGGAGAAGAATTAAAACACCCTTGAAAGCCAAAAATTGCCCCTTGTCGTGACTTGTGACTCGGAGCCGCAACATTACAAAGACCAAGATTCTGTTCCTTGCAAAAGCCACAAGAGCATGCGCAGTTAAACGGAGGTAGCCCTATTGCGTTTACAAGCTGAGATGTGTGCTGCTAACAATAAAGCAAGAGCACTGCATTGAAATGTTCAGTTTTTCTGCTTGTTTCTATTGAACAGTAATAAATATACAATTAAAGTGCATGTCGGAAGCTACGTATTAGCCACAGTCACAATCACTAAAGACTATCGTCAGGCTTCAGCACTTTGCTTTGTAATACAATGGGAAGCCTCTTAGAAATTACACTTGAGGACATATGTAATCTGGACACTGGACTGTGTTATATCTTGATGCTGATTCAAAAACAGGAACAGCAGTACACATGGCATTCTGGCAGGAAATTAAGTTTGATGGGTCGCTGCTGTAATTCAGTAAACATGAAAAAGTCTTACAAGGCATCGTGGAAAAAGAAACACTCCTGTCGGTACAGATCCTTCTGCTCCTGGTTATGTTAAGCACTGTGTAAACCAGAGGTCTCAAACTCAATTTACCTTGGGACCACTGGAGGTAGAATCTGGGGTGAGACTAAGCTGCATTGTTTTTTTTGAGGCTTGGATAAAATCTTTTAATGTTATCAAATGTAAGAAAAATAATTATCAAACTGTAATAAATAAATAAAATGATAATAAAAACAATAATACAGCAGATATAGAAAACTAAATAAACCGCATATAGTTGCTGACTAGAAAAAAATATTATTCACATTCGCATGTCTATATTAACAGTTCTTTAACCTTGGAAGGAACATTGTTCTGAACATGGCTTCTGCTTACTTCTTGCTGTTAGAGACATATAACATAGCTGAGCCATATTTGGTGTGAGGGAGAACGCAGCCTAACCCTAACCCTAACCCTCAGTAAGGCTTGAAAATGCTCATCAGTAAGTCTGGACCTTTACTTGGACTCATTGAACTTCACGGTAGAAAAGAGCTTTCCGCACAAGTACTATGTGGCTCATTAGAACCATTCATATGAAAATAACGGTCCACACTAACATTAAACTTTCATATTAAGGCGAGGGCCACAAACTATTGTCCCACGGGCT
The DNA here is from genome assembly GCF_024217435.2 of Syngnathus scovelli. Classification (NCBI taxonomy): domain Eukaryota; kingdom Metazoa; phylum Chordata; class Actinopteri; order Syngnathiformes; family Syngnathidae; genus Syngnathus; species Syngnathus scovelli. The sequence goes on from NC_090847.1 coordinate 18,480,005, forward strand.
GCAACTGGCCCATGGGCTGTGAGTATGACACCACTGGATAAGACTCTGCTGTGTTCAGGTCTTATCAAAGCCTCCATGCCCGCAGCTATAAATCAATGGGTTCAGCCCAAGCATTCCCTTTCAGAGCAGGGCCAAAGTTTAACAGTGGATATAAATTACATGAGGTACAAATCTCTAGTGTCCACCCCCCAACTTTTTTAAACCAGTTTTAGTCTTTGTCACATCCGGAGCTACACTTTCAAGTGAATGGAAGTTAACAAAATGTCCTTTGTCTTTATCACTCATCACAGTTTACAGATGGGCCAAGGCACACTGGTGGAGAGAAAATGGTCACCACAGGTGGGAGCTATGTCTTGGACTCATGGACAGAGGTTAATGATGCACTGGCTGTCATTGCCGAGGCAGAGATGGAGATACAGGTCATACATGTAGACTTGTTGACCACACACAGAAAGATAGATGTCAGGGAAGTGAGTGATGCACGTTACGCTGAATGTTTCTGACAAGCCCAGGTAGTCGGACAAAACAAGGGCATGCAGCGTGATAACTAACTGACACATGAATATGTGTGGGCAAGCCTGACGTGTATGTGAATTGTAGTGTTCTAGGTGTGTGATGAAACGTGACCTGTAAGGACCCAATACATGTCTTGCAGTCCCAAAGGCGCTTGGGTAATGCGTATAACAATTGGTACTATGTAAGGGGATTGGTCTTTAATATTCTTTAATTTACATAGACTTGTCTGTGTTGACATTTATAAATCAATTAATTTTGAAACTATCTCTTTTCAACATTTCACTTATTATTTTTCCAAAACAATGCCCTCTTCACTGGCCTCTCCCATCTTTCAATCTCTCTTCAGTTAGCTTGCTGTGCATGTGTGGTGGTCTGCAGTGAATTGGGCCCAGCTGCAGGAGCTGCCAATCACTTTGCAAACGAGATGAGATTGGGATGTCGAGATGACATAGCACCTATCTGGCTCTGCAGATAAGAATGCAGAAAGGAGACATATGTATGTGTGTGTTTGCTTTAGTTTTCTGAAAATAATCGCACAAATTCCAATAGTGGTTGGTATTGGAAAAGGTTGATGAAGGCTTATTGGTAGTTCATGTTCTTATTTGTTCGTTTATGATGATTAGACAGATGTATATATAATCATGCAAAAAGAAATCTAAAACATGTAATATGATTTTTAAGGAAAAAAATAATCAACAACAACATAAATCTAGTTCAGATCCCCTTCTTTTCAAAACACACCGTAATTAGTATTTCAACACATGGCACAGAGAAGAAAGGTCATGTTAAACAGGCAATCCTACTTCCTTCATTAGCTATAGTGGTATAAGCTTATACAGCAAATTGATCTACTTTGCGGACTACACGGCGAGTTAATTATTCCCTTCATTTAGTGAGCAGATTTTTTTTTTTTTGTAAAGCTTTATTGATATCCATTTTGTTTTACTGAGCAGTGTGCCCCAAAATGTTTAGTGTTTGCTTTTGTGAGCTGTAATCTAAAAGAAAATATAGATCCAAATCAAAGGTATTAGGACGGATTCTCCGGAAGCAGCAGTTTTATAAAAAATGGCACCCTAAAAGAACACATCAAAAGCTTCTTTGTAGCTCAGATCACATTTTGTCAACTGGCCACTGCTTTACAAGCAAGCATTATGCACGTCACTTTCTTTTGCATTGCCTTCCCATACTAAGTGTTGTTCTACTTGTCAATAATTAATATGATATACCATGTAACTGACTCGTAAATATTGACCTATTTGTAACTTTTGACGAGCTTTGTTTTCTAATCCTTCTCACACCACGCTTTATGTTTTAGCTTTATTATTCGACACTGTGCCGAGTCATTAGCGGTGGCACGACTCCTCTTTAAAAGGCCGAGAGAAGATCACAGTTGAGGTGTGTCCAATTGGAAGTCACACATTTTCATTTTTATTGTACAACTTTATGGACTTGATGGATTATACGGACTATATGGATGACAGCATCCAGCTGGAATGGGGACAAGGTATTTTTTTGATCTTATGGCTGAAGTGATCATTAGTTTACTTGTAAGGGCTGGAATTTATGTTTGTGCCGTAGCTCTTACGGTGTTTCCATGACAATAAACAAGGCACCTGAGAAATAAATCTGTGTGGCGCATCAGTATGTTTCACCATCGTCTGGCTGGATTCGCTACAGTAAGTACACACCGAACTGACAACTTGTTGCTTCGTGACGGCGGGTCTACGCTGCATGATCGACGCTGCCTCATCACCGCGCGCTGACTACCTGGCATATCCACGTGTGACCCATTAATGCAAACTGGGCAACAGTCTCCTCATCTCAACACAGGCACAATCAACGGTCAAGTAGCTTTATGCTTACAAACAATGATGGAAATTATGGAAAGGTGAACAACACATGAACACGCTCTTCAGGTGGCATGTTGAAGCAATTACACCAAAGGAAATATACTGTAAACATTTCGGAATACAAAAGCCTGTTTTGGTGGACTCTACATGCTTAAAGACAATTTTGTGAGATTGGTGACATTTTAGAAATTGTAATTGCTGTAATTTTTTATAGTTATAATTGATGTTTGCACTTGGGTGGTTGATTGGGGCATCCTAATGCAACTGTGACTGTGTTAATATAATTTAATAATATTAATGTAAGGTTGTTTACATCTACTGAGAACATATTCTATCCCAATTTGAGTTAACTATGTCAGAGTTATAGGTAGCATCAATCAAACAGAGCAGACAGATATTTTCCAGCATGAAGTTCCCAATCTCCATGCAATGGTGGGTGGACTTAAGGGAACACACCTGAAAGATTTAAAGGAAATCAGTAAAGAAGGCCAGTCCGATAATCCACGCGAACGCCCACCTATTAGTTCTCTACAACAGAGAAAATGTGTTCACTACAAATGGTAGAAGCAAAGAAAATGTTAAAGCCCCGAGTCTTGTGCTTAATCCGGACATGAACTAAAAATTTGTAAAAGGCTAATCGTTTGATTTTGATGACTGGAGGCAAAAGACTATAAGTGTGGAGTCGGAGTTGCAACCTGAAAGCAAGATCAAGTTGTCCAAACATGAAAAGGACTTGCATAGAACAAAAAAGGAGAAAAATAAGAAATCTAAAGACTCTGCCAAGGACATCGTAACTAATAAGGAAGAGCGAGAGAAGCTTGCCAAATCTGACAAGGAGAGAAGCGCAAAAGAAAACCCAAAGAGGACCAACAAAAGACCCACAAAGAGAAGAAGAAAAGGTCCTAAGAGAAGTCATGATCAGAAAAGTGCGCAGAAAGAGGAAAATGTTGAATTTGTTACATGGAAATTTTCTACCATATCACAATCCACTGTTGTCTCCCGATCCATTCTCCCAATCCATTCCTTGACAAAACAGTTCGGTTGTAAATAATTCATAATCAACGTAAGTGGTAAACCCCTTCGTTATTTATTCATGATTTGGTGGGAGTGTAACTGACTCACAAATGTTGTTACTTCAGTACGCTTCACCATTGTCTGGCTGGGTTTGTTACATACTATACTTAGAGTTTGTGCAGTGACTGTCCAGTGCATGTCTTTCGCCTTGCCTTTTTACAGTCATAAACTATTCTGTGTTAGGTTACAATGATCATGCAAGCTAGCAGAACTGAACCAAGGCACCCAGGAGCCCAATCAGAGCAAAACTAAAAAATCCCAGTTTAGTGCATCCTTTCAAACCTACTTTGCATATTCTCTATATGCACCTAGCATGCCAAACTGTGCTTTTTGTGTTGTATTGTCAAATCATCCATGCCCAGATGTAACTTGCTTATGACAATGGTCAAATAACTAAATTCAAATAAGTTAAGAGGTCAGGTGATGAACATTTTGAAGAGATCATGACATGAACATAACTGAAGATGAGAGAGAAATAGTAAAAAGAGAACATGTTAAGCCTCCCACCCTTCGCTGTTTCACCCTCCTTCTGCATATACTTACACTTACTTACATATCAGAGGGATCTATACTGCTCTTAGATGTTGTGATTTGCATTGATTTAAAAGTGAAGGGGCTGGCTTTCCAGGACTCACATCAATAAGCTTGACTTGGGGATATAAAAGGCAGCTTTAACTTTACATCTAAAGATTTTTGGGATAAGTACTGTAAATGTGGAAAATACCGTGTAAATGAAATGCTTTCAAATAATAATAAAAAAAAAAAAAAACATGTTGACTAAGATGACATGTATTATCAAAAAATATAATTGGTTGTGCACAGTAAAGGAATGGCCACCAATCCATTTTCAATACCGCTTATCCTGTTCAGAGTCACGAGGGGTGGGGATAAAAAACCAACAACACACTTTCTGACTACATTTTGATTGATATTGGTAATGAGCCAGAGGTGGAAATTCCATTCCAAAGACTGAATTGTTCGTTCATCCCAAATTTTGCGGACAAAGTATGATGGGTGAGAAAGACTGAGGACGGTGTTTTTTGTCTATCCGTGTAATCGTGCCTAACGGGTCAAGTGCCGACTAACCCTACTGATGGAATTTACTGACGGAAACGAAAACACGTTCTTTTGTCTTGCGTGTGTAATCCGTAAAAACATTAGGTTCATACCATAGATGCAGATGGCACTGGGGATGGGCCAGAACCAGGATCTGTTTGCCACAGTGGCCGACAGGGGCAAACATGCAGTAAACAGTTGAACGCGGCAAACGCAGGAATGCCGCAATCCAAAAAGAAATGATGCAAACTAAAATGAGACAAACACACACAAAACTGCTAAACAAAAACATTGCAAGTATGAAAGGTTGCACATGGCTAAACGCTAAATGCTGCAAACAAAAATCCAAAACATAAATGCATAAAAATGCATGAGAAAAATGCTACAATTACAAAAACAAAGTGGATTTAAACTTTCAAACCACATAACACATGCAAAACAAAAATGCTGCAAAAAGGAAATAACACATCCCAAGTTAAAACACTTGCAAATAAAATATGCTTTAAGTTAACTGGATGGAATACAACGGAAGTGCTCCATGTCCATCCCGCTTACATCTTCCTAGAGGATCAGGTCTCATTGGACCAGCTCTTTCTAATATATAATAAAAGAACCACAAAAATCAATCAAGATTTTGGGATGATTATTGGCAGCAAGGAATGATGTGTCTTGCTTGGGTGAACCCCCGATTGCCCTCACTTGCTGTCCGGTTCGTTTGCTTACAGACAAGCATGTCTGCCACCTATTCCTGCTGTCTTCCCTGATTCCCGATTACATGATCCACTTGTTCGTTTCCTGTTTGTTTGCCTGCTCTGCTTTGTGCTCTGTGAGATTTGACCACTTGCCTGTTCTCAACTACGAACTTGACTTGCCCTTGTCTGCTCCGAAGACACACGGCGCTAAAGAATTTGTGGTGCACATGGTTGCTCTGTCTTGTTTGTGACACGAGCATGTCCAGCCTTGCTACAAAGTGCAGACAAATAACATGGGCCATGTAAAATATTTATCTATGGCTGTAGTTTGGATTAATTTAAAATATGCAAATGTTTTGACCCTGCCCCCTAAAACAATCATAATCGAGTGTCCAATGTCCAATTCGAGCCCTTTTGATTTTTAAAATAATTCATTATACAAGCTACGTCAACAGCTTACTAATGTTTTGTTCAGACTTTTTTATTTTGTGTGTGTGAGGGAGGAATCCATGGATGAAAACTCAAAATCACTGGAGAACATGCAAATTCTATACAGGAGTGCCTGAGCCAAGATTGGAACCCAGAATAACTGTGAGGCAGACATGATCACCAATATATATCTGTGTATATTATATTACATTATTATTGTGAAACAAAATGAATACTAGCTGCTGAATTTCTTGACTTTGAAAGTGAAGCCTTAACCTCCAGTAGTTGCTTTAGTGCTTGGATTTTCTGTGTTTATAGTTTTGATTCATCACAGAGGGGAAAAAGTGCTAGAAAGCAGGGAATATAATAAAACAGCACGAGTAAATAATAATCCAACAAACTTTGCCTGTAACTTTCCTGTCTCTATAGCAACAGATACAGGTATCAGGTTAATAAGATCGCTACCTTGTAATATTTTTTTGTCAGCAATGGCAATAGTTTTGCTGGCTATCACCCTAAGTGCATAAAATTAATCAAATTTGACACCCGTTCCGGTTTCCCGGGAGGTGGGGCCATGCACAGCTGGCTTTGTCGAAAGCCTGGAGGCTAGCACTTGCCCCTGTGGTGGCCTGGAGGCAGGACACACCCTGCTGCTGCCCTTCAGGCCACAAGATGTCTGGCAACATTGGCCAAAGATGGAAGTGTGTGTGTGTGTGTGTGTTTGGTGTTAGGGTTGGGGGGCGTGCGTGATTTATGATCCCGTGGACATTTTGTGGACTTTTGCATTTTAACACACTGGACTCCACCGACATAACATTTTTCAGTTGCCCTATATGTCAGGCTTTAAAATCATGCTGAAGAAATTTATGAGATAATCTGGTGATTCGGATTTGTTTTAATATGTGTAAAAAAGAGGGGACTTGAAAGTGTTTAAACCGATGCTCACATGCATTGTTTTTAAAACTCTTTTCTGTGGACGGCCTGCAGCACCACAGAGATTTTTCAGATGAACAAGTCGGGAAAATAGTCCATTAAAACTGTTCATTATAAAGGTTCATTATTGGTATGTATCAACCTTGAAGGACTGCATAGGAAGTAGAGAGCAATAACTTGAAATCTTAAAAAGAAATGGGGTTAAAATGGTCAGAAGAATTAACCATGAGTACTACAAAGAAAGAGGAAACAAAAAACAACTGAGATGAAGTTACAAATAATTGATTTGTGTGCACAATTATGAGACAACTGTTAGTGTGCAGAATTATGCAACCAAAGTCAAAGTGGAAATTTTCACATCTCAATTGTTATCTCACTTGTTTGTTTTGATTTGCTAAAGTGAGAATAATAAATAAACAACTTCAAATTGACCAATTCAGTGACCAATATAGCCACCCCACGACCCCCATGGGAACAAGTGGTATAGAAAGTGGATGGATAAATAAATAAATAAACATGCCTATTTTCTAAGTACACAGAAAAGCTATCTCCTGACTGACGATGTCCCCCAGCAGGAGAAAGTATATGCTCTGAGGGTATGGGCGATGTTCGCCTGTTTGCCAAGCGTGATTGGAGTGTCAGTATGTGTACGTCACATTCCACTACTAGGTCACTGCATGTACTGAGGTTAAGACCTTTATACCGCTTTATCTCATTCTGAACATTCTCCGTGGTGCTGTGAGTGTTCTCCTATCTTATTTCAACTGCCAAGTCCTCACCAGAAAATAGCTTCGCAAGGGCAGAGAGCTTTGGCTTCTTCACTGAATTCCGTCATCTGAGATTTCAAAATTTCATACCTTTTCAAGACCCTACTTTACAGATTACTTTACAAAATCTGACACATATACGTCAGGGTTAATGTCCGACGAAATGTAGAATTCTCATGGAATCATAGAAGATGTGGAGGTGTGAACAGACATGCAGTGGAGAATGGTTGCCTCCGCAAAGTCCATTAATTCCTGATAATTGTACACCTCGAGAGGCATTAACTCGCTTGCACGTGGTCACTTGCCAATTAATTAATGAAACTATTCAAAATTTTAGACATGTAATGACAATAGAAATATTTACTAAAACATTTTATTGTCTTTACAACCTAACTTCCAAAGAGAGTAGTAAAATAGGTTAGAAATAGACTTTTTTGTATGATAAAATTAGTCTTTAATATCAAACATGTATATATTGATACGGTATATTGATATGTGACTGCTAATGCAAGCTCTCAAGGTTTCAATCTAGTAATGCTGTACTCTATCAGTAATCTTTGATGGACAGTGACTTGAAATTGTCACAGGGTATTATTCAAAACATTTTGGGTTTGCCCGTTTTCGTGCCAAAAATTTCGTGTTTTAATTACGTATTTTGTTTATACTATTCCCTGATAATTCACATTGAAGTAATTTTCTTTTCATTGAGGTAGACTCCTCTGTAATGCGTCTTATTTTGTTATTTTTTTGTGGTGGAGCGTTAGTGCAGTTCTTTCTATGGATGAGTTCGGAAATATGCTCCGGGCGTGCACTCGTTGGGGGTTGCTCAAATTTGCTATTCAGTTATTCAGATCACACCAAAAATGATCAGCAGTGCCAGTACTAAGCGCTCCGACTGGGGACATCGTGCGTCAGTGCTGGCTGCATTCGGACATGAACACATCCACTCCCAAAGGAGAAATTCCGAATGTACCCTACGTAGGAAAGGGAGCATTTATTTCATCTCTTGTTGACCTGATGACATAATCCAGCAAAGGTAACAGAAAGGTGGCATAAAAGGATGAAGAACCTTAGCTAATGCTCCTTATTTAGGTTTGCAAGTTTAAGTTAGCAGAATCCACGAAGGAATCAAAGAAGCAGCAGTAAATATAAAGTAATAGTGACAATGACCTAATGTGCAGCTAAACAAACAGTCGATGGGCAGCCATGATTTGGTATAATCTTCCAAAAATGAAATGAAGCATTTAATTGTTCTGGTTGTCCAGCAATGACCCTGCTAAAGACCTGGTGGTACAAAGTTTAGTTTGCAGTGATTAAAATCCCCAAGAACAATAACAAGGGGCCTGGTGTGTGTAGGAGTTGATTTTGCACATGTGATTTGCTGCACTAGACCTCGAGGGTACATATTCTGCACAGGTTTCCAAACCGTCTAGCTAAATAAAAAGGCCGTTTTGATATGCAGAGCACTTTGAGATCCGGGCCACATATTTTTTCTTTGATAGTTAGCTGGCTGCACCATTTGTCTTTGACATGTACACAGATTCCTCTGCCCCTGGTTTTCCCAGAGGATGTTTCTCCGTCAGTCCATGTGCGCGAGAAGCCTTCCAGCTGCATCAAGTAGTCAGAAACATTTTCCAGAGACCCGACACTGTGAACTCCATAATACATGTCTCTCTATAATATGGTGCATATTTAACTGTCGCTCATCCATTTCACTATTTAAAATGTTCACATTACTTAGGAGGATGGAAAGCCGTCTGTAATGTCTCCGAGTCCCGTTAAAGACTGAAAGAGGGATGCCTCGTTTGGATGTGTTGATCGTCTTCTACGTTATTGCCAACTGAGCAATAAAGTTCTCCACACAAACTTCACCACCGGGGGCGCTACACATACATGGCACCATATAATCAGATCTGCTGTGAACATTACATCGTGGTGGCTTACTACTCCATCATAGACACTGACATCACGCCTCGCTCTTTTCTGTCAAGGAAGGACTTTTTCGTACAATATTACGGAGATCATTTGCAGTAAAGCTACAGTTCAAAATAAGTGAACCCTGTCTGTGGGCATACCTATTTTGCAATTTTCCTGCATCCGGCAAGCGTCTCAGTCACCAGCATCATCATCAGACCTCGATCTTCTGTTTAACAGTCCAAGATGTAGTCTGCCTTTCACCCAATGTCAGCTGGGTGGTGTTCATGGTGTCACTCAAGTTGCACTCGCCCTAAAAACAAAGTGACACAAAAAAACAAAATCGTGAGTATTGGAAAGTTTCTTCTGGGAAAAAAAAAAAAAATCACATTGGTCCTTTAATACGCATGGCTCCTTAAGACCATCATGTTGTAGGACACAATAAAAGAAAACAAAAAAGATGTCGAGAGGAAAGAAGAATGTCAAGCAGTTGACCACTCATCTGCAAGCTCACCTTGGCTCAGCCAACAGAAAAAAAATGCAACAACATGCCGATCCAGATAATTCCTCGTTGTAGAAAATCTTTGTCACAGATCGGATGGAAATGGAGCAGAACGACCAAGTGCAGCTTGGACCAGGGTTTATTGAAGAACGCAAACTAACAGACTCGGCAACTGACATGACTTAACAAAACCTAACAACGTGACTGACCAAAAAGACGTGAAACAAAAAGACAGGGTGACATTACCAATGACAGGAACCAAAAAGACATCATGACATGAACGCACGACAACAATGATCCGACGGGGAGTGAGGGGCGGACAGGACTTATATACACGACAGGTAACCCAGAGGCAGGTGGGAATAATCAAACTCATCATGGGCACACAGGAAGGGAGGGGCGAGCACACTGACAGAAACCAAGACAACCGACACATAGTGGAACGGCTGGGGATAAGACGTGACACTTTCATGTCAGTGTGACTATAATACAGTTGCAGAAATACACAACCAAAACCAAAAAATACTCCCATTACCAAATGAAATGTTTTTTTTTTAAAAAATGATATTTGTAGTGCATTCTCAAAGGATGACATAATTCACTTTATCAAATGTGTGTTCTGTTTTATGTTATACATTAACTTTATAGTTGCGGTCCCTTTAAGAGTTCCAGTGAGGTTTACCGTTGCCAGCTTTTTGTGTCATGTGCATGGCGATGTTTTTTTTGTCAGTTAATAAACACGCCTCACAGAGTCTGAATGTGAGAAGTTTTCAGCTCGTTTTTATGCCCATAATACAACTTCTACATATTATTATTTCTTTTTATTTTGCCACAGTGGCTATTTTTGGGTTGAGAGCACTCATCACTAGTAATTACAGATTTTAATTGAATTGTTAAAAAAATCTTTATCTTTCCGAGATCTAATTTTGATTCACATTTCTGACTGAGAAACAAACATCCCTTCGTAAAGAGATGGGTATAGTAGTGATAAAAACCTCAAGAATGAGCAAATGCAAGAGAAAAGAGCATGGAGAGTTCTTTTGATGTTCTTTACAGCACATCACAAAGTCAACTCAAAGGGTTTGTTAAAAATTCACGACATGAACACACGTAGAAAATAAGCAATGAACTTTAAGAAATAAAGATCAAGTGATTTCATGCATGCTCAGATTTCAAAGAATCAACGTGACTGGAGGAGAAAAGAATAGAGGAAGAAAAATCATCTCATTCCGTCTCTCAGAGATTGCAGACTAATTATCCACTCGCTGACACAGAGTGTTCCATTGGAATGGAACCAATGAAGAAATTGAAACAGGTGCTATGGGTTATTTTAACGTTTCGAAAAAAAATAGACAAGCACTCAGCTTGTATTCAGTGAAGAAGCCTGTCTGAGTTATAAATAAATTCTCCATGCCATTGGGAGTGTAACAGAAAAAGTCTGACTTTGCAGTTCTGCATCGAAATGCCACTTCAAAAGAAGCAGAGGATTTGTGCACAATGTGCAAAGGCCATGACAAAATACTATTGGCAGGTCAGTGAAAAACAACAATTGGGAGAATGTTGCCACCACATAGGTTAACCTCTTATTCCCCCCAATTTGCCACACATTTGCTGGTCCACATTTTGTTTATCTGGCAATGGACACTCACATATTAAGTCACAAACTTTACAACATAAAGACTTTATCTACCCCATTGAAAGACCAATTATTCATTCTGCCTTTAACATCAAAACATTTAATGGTTAATTTGATGTAAACCTGAGTGTGTAAATTTTGACACGCCAAGCCTTTCAACCAAACTCCATATGAAATGTTAGATAACACAATCTATATAAGAGTATCCAGGTAATACATACGTATATGTTTAAATGTAGACAAAACCGGGGTAATTGACACTTGGATAGTGCCATCCGTTTGCTGTTCTCTATTTCCCCATCTGCTTCTCCTTTAGACATTTGTTGTTCAATATTCACAAATGTAATTCACTGAATTTGAAATAATTTTCAGCTCAAGTCAAACAATGCGCCCGTAAGCCCGTGGTGGATAAACCTCAGGAGCACATGAATAAATCAATGCAGAGCGGGAGAAAACGAGGAAACGGGAGGAGGTGGACCGGCTGAAGAAAGGGGTGGAACAAACTCAAGTTCTTTCACCCCTCAGGTCTCCGCGCTCCCCCCCAAAATTTAATCGGCTTAAACCGCAGTACTGCCGTGAATTTTTTCGCATGAGCCCAACTGTGCCCATCCAAATCTTACTAGCAACAGCGGATAGAAGTGGAAATCAATGCCATACAGCATCTGACTAATGAGATTTCCTCTTTTGTATTGTGTGTCAAGAGGGTCCAGACATGTGTAATTGCGTCCTTGAGCGTGTGTCTGCATTTACTATGCCTTGTGTGCGTGTGTATATTTGGAGGGAGGATAGTGGTGGGTGGTAATCGTCTGACATTTCCTCACAGCTGGGGGGCGTCTTGGGTATGCCCGAGGGTGCAAAATAATGTGTATGAGCGGCGGGGATGGGGTAGGAGAGCGAGAAGGGGGCAAGAAAAGACAAAAAAGCCCTGAGGCTTGCAACCATGGTGGTATTGCAGCTGTTATTAGTAGTCATCTCTCATCTCTTTTTATGTTGTCTTCAGCAAAGGTGTATTTAAATTATCACAGTGAGCACATATACAGATATACAGTACAATGAGAGGCAACAAGTGGGATGGGGACATCCATCCATCCATCCATCCATCCATCCATCCATCCATCCATCCATCCATCCATCCATCCATCCATCCATCCATCCATCCATCCATCCATCTTCTGAATCACTTCTTCTCACAAGGGTAATGGGCGTGTTGGAGCCTATCCCAGTTGTCTCCGTGCAGTAGGCGGGGACACCCTGATCTGGTTGCCAGCCAATCGCACACAAAGACAAACAACACATTCACACTCACAATCACACTTATGGGCATTTAAATTGCTCAATGCAATTGTTTTGGAATGTGAGCGGAAACCGGAGTAATAGGAGGAACCCCACAAGGGCTTGTGCATTCTGCCATTTGGAGACGATAAAGCAAATGTCAGTTATTGAATGGTACACAATAATTAGAAAAGGAAAACAAACAACAAAAGTCAGTGTTAAATATCAACACCGCTTATCCTGCTCAGGGTCGCAGGGGGGGCTGGTGCCTATCCCAGCCGACAGGCGAAAGTCAGACTCCACCCTGAACTGGGAATGAGCTACCACAGCTTTATATAAATAAATAAATAAATAAATAAATAAATAAATAAATAAATAAAAAAGATCAATATATGGAACGCTGTGGTGATTGCAGTGTTGTCTTTAATTATATTAAAAAAATCAATATATTTGACCACTTTTAATTTGTTTTTCCAGCTTTAACACACAGAATTTAAGGCTACATTTCCTACATTTCCAGTATGTGATCCACCCCCTCCTATATGTACCGTAATTTTCGGACTATAAGTCGCGTTTTTTTTTTTTTTTTATAGTTTGGGTGGGGGGGCGACTTATACTCAGGAGCGACTTATACATGTTTTTTTTCACACATTTTTACTTGATCATTAACACATCACTTACTTACAAGTATAGTTGACCACTTCACATGTTATTTTTAGTATAGTTGATTACTTTACATGCTTTTATATCTTTATCTTGAACAAAAAATCAAATAAAGCAATTAACATTTTAAAGCACCATATGGCTGGTGCGAGTTATACTCCGGAGCGACTTATAGTCCGAAAATTACGGTATGTGCATGTGGCCCACATTTCAAAATGCTTGGATACACCTGGTCAGCGACTTCCAAAGTACGAAGACTGCACTGTAATTCCTTCAGTGTTGCATGTACAAATGTCCTCAAGTAAATTGCCCGATATTTTTACTTTTTGATTAGTTATTTTCTTTGTGCTCTGCAGTGCTGTCTTTTCCTATTCGTATAACAATGAGAAGGTTTACTGAACAAATTACAGTGCCAACAGTAAAAGTGAAATGTGAATCTTGCCCAGTCTTTTTAAATCAATCCTCCACATCCACAAAGGTGTAACTTTCAATTTAGAATAACAAATTTGTCATCAAAACTCAAAGCAGTGTAAATTAGAGCTTCCCTGCAGAGTAAACTGTGATATCGACAACCTGACTAAGAAATTCCACTCTGTTATGCTTCCATACACAGTGACACAAAGACTTGTCGTTCTGATGCCATGACGATATGACACAAATATTTACTTTTAAGAGATGTAATAACAATTGACTTTTGCAGGGGACGCAGGATGTTTTGCTATTTGTTTTCTGTTTTCAGAAAAGTACTTACTGTTTTGCAGATTTCAATTCTGATCTGAGTGATGTGCCAACGCAACTGTAATACCCTGTAAATACAAAACACACGATGAAAATGGCACGTTATTTTTCAACTGGTTTTGTCCATGGGACCGCCATTATAACCAAGAGGATGCTCTGGGACCACTGCTTAGGCGGAATCTTATTTTATTTTGCACCAAAGGAAGTTAGACCTAATAAGCTATTCATTTGTATTTGTATGTCTATTTTTTGGAATCTCAGCTAGTTTTGACATAATTTGGACAGGTAAATAATTCACAAAATTAGCTGGAAAATCAATTATGTTTAAAGAACGAATACATTTTAGTTTTAAAAATGTTACAATTATGTTCCATCTCCAATTTCACAGACCAGCTGCAATACCGCCACAAACCACCACATGAGCGAAGATCACCCGTTGAAAATCCCTTATCTAGAGTAGCAAATGTCAGACACGTTACGTTTCCATAATATCAAAGAAATTACGATACTTTGTTCATCTCTTGAATATGAGCAGAAACCTTTTGTAATGAGTAAAAAGTTATTTAAGCTGGCTGTGCAATTTATAAACTTGTTGAAAGTCAAAAGCACAGCACAGGGTAGTGCCAGAGTAGATAGACCGATACAAGGACAGATAGACGGCCGGACAGCTGGACAGACATACAGACAGATAGATAGATATTGAAATTCTCCATTAAAGACATAATCAATGATTTATTTTTCTTGTGCTTGACCTCTTGACTCTAGGGAGAACTTGACTCATTTGTTTACTGGATTAACAACGTTTGCCATGTTGACCTTTTCAATTCCCACTAATAACTCTAGCTAAATCCTTCGGAGACATTCCAGCCTTAAGCGTTTTAATGAGATAACTAATTCCAAGATGGCATTTTTGCACCAACACAGGCTTTTCGTTCCCAATCTGAATCTCTTCTGGAGATGAGGCTGTTTCTATTTTTGGCCAACACTGAATGAATTTGTTAGTTTCTTTTTAAATTTACGGGCATGACAATGCCGTAGTGGTTTCTTCAATATAAATGAATAGCAAATTGTTTATAACTAATAAAATTACCAAGTCAGTAGTGGTGCATTAAGTATGTTGAGTACAGTCTGGTGAGAGACGTATACAACAAGCTTCAGCTACTGGTCTAATGCCACATACTGTATGGTGAGGTTCCCCACCCAGAAAACCAACAAGCATTATTCCGCCCCTGAGCTCCTGCAACTGTGTAACAACATGTGCCCAACTGCAAACACCTCTCCATGATGTAGAGAGTCAGCCGAGCATCATGTGCTCAAATATGCCAAAATAATATTCTGTACTTTGCCCTTGACCGCCAGTGGTAGCCACAGTTTGTCTATGCGTGTGTCTTGTTTATGCTATGTGAGCATGCATTTATGCACACTTTAATGCATCTCTGTGTTTATCCACCTTCTAAATGACAGCTTTTAAGGGCAATTGGGGGACATTGGAAAGTATTTCCAAGTAAATGAACACAGGAATAATGATGATACTAAAAAGTGTTGTGTTGTGTATGTGTGTCAGTGCATGGGGTCCCTTGCACATTCTTCAGTCCCCCTCTGGGCAGACTGCAGCTTTCAAAGTAACATTGGGGATGACAGAAGGAAAAGTGTCATACCAATTAGGTTGCAGAGAGTGAAAGAGGTAGCTGCGATAGAGAGAGGAATTTAAAGGAAAGGGTTGTGAGCAAGGCGCAAGTGAGAAAGTGGGGAGAAAAAATAATGGCCTTACACTGTCAAGGTGGATGCTGGGCTAAACAGAAGGAAAGGAAGAGGCAACACTATTGGGACAAACAAGTCAGCAAGGACAAGAGAAATAATTCAAATTGGTCTCTCTCCCTTCAGGGGCACTAGCACCTTATTGGGGAAAAACGTAACGCAGCATAGAGGCCCCACATTTCTTAAAAAAAAGGTTTGTGTGTGTGTGACGATGATTGTGTATGCTTGTTATGTGCATTATGCGTCAATTTTAAGGTAGTGATTTTCACCATTTGAGACTAAAATTCAAACAAAGATCTAACTATACTACTTGTACTTGCATAGCCCCTAAGGGGGAAACAAGTGCGGAAAAAAAAGTTTTTACATATTTTTGCAAGATAGCGCAAAACCTATGCACTTCCGCGCCAGTTTGGCCCTCTGCGTCAGATATTTATTGTATGTTTTGTTAAACATTTGCACAGCAAACACAGATGAATTGCACCTCCACTCATTTCTGCTATGGCGACTGCAAAGAAAATGAGGAAATTTGACATTGAAGGCCGTCGCCTTCAAGAGAAATGGGAATTACAATACTTCTTCATAGAAAATCAAGACAATTGTGTTTGTCTAATTTGTAAATAGATGGTTGCCTTGTTTAAGGATTTCAACCTAAAGAGACAGTATCAGACTAAACACGCTAACACATACGACAAGCTAACAGGGAGTGACCGCGCTGATAAACTAAAGCAGCTCCAAGCTAAACTGGCATCACCGTAGCGATTATTCACGCGGGGCTGTGAGTCAAAAGTAAATATTACTATAGCAAGCGACAAAGTGGCCATGTTAATACTGTTGATGTTATGAACCTGTAGACGTGACACAAACTATTACTTTCTGAAAGATTTTATAAATCACAAGAGCAAAATTCACTTGTTTTAAGTTTTAATAATAACAACAGACAACTTTACATTACTTATATAACTCTCGTTTAAAATGTTCATGAGGCTATAATAATCTTAAAGTCATGTAAATTTAAGGTATTTCAAACAGTTTGTTCAATGTTATCGAACTCTTCAGATATGAATGAAAGGCAGAATTTGTGTTAGGTTAGGTTAGGTTAGGGGGTTAATATTTTCCTTGGTGTCAGTCCCCTTTTTGAACATTTACCACTAGTCTAGTCTTTTTATTGAAAACAAAACTGCATTTTGTCCGGTCATGACTTGGTCATCAAAGGGTCATCATTAGTTTGCCACTTGTCATTGGCATCACAGAAAAAGGGAAGGTCATGGTTGTCGATGAAAACAACAGCGCCAAAGTGAAAGCTCCCCGGCAACGAAACTCCACCCCTCGAATGTTACCATTGATCATTGTGTCAATAACAACAACAAAAGTACAATTCAAAATAACCAGAGTAAACATGAGTCTCTCCGTGCAATTCGTCATTACGTCTGCGCTGAGCATACACTTGAGGTTTTGGTTCCCCGATTGACTTTGAATCTCATTTTCTTCCCTGCTCGGATCAACCCAAAAGAAAAGAGGAAATTCAACTTCTTCGTCTCACTTTTGTTCATTGCTAAATCATTTCCTTCTCACTCGCCATGCTTCTTGCACTTGCAAAGGTGTCGGCCTTGCTGCTTCTGGCAGGTGAGTGAACGCCATCGCACACTAACGTCAGTGTGTGTGTGTGTGTGTGTGTGTGTGCGTGCGTGCGTGCGTGTCACCATGTCGGTTACAAATATACTGTGATGTCATGCTACCTGGACATGATACGGCTACAAATAAAATCCTACATAGAAAAGGTTTTGTGGCTTTAATTGTCAGGTTCGGCACTTGCGGAGGAGCGGGTGCGCTACTCGCCGGTCAAGTGCGCGGTGCGCGGCTCCACCGTGACGTTGCGGTGCTCCTTCACCGCCATCATGCCAGTGGTTCGGGTGGTGTGGTGCGTCAATCACCCCATTTGTCATAGAACCACGCCGTCCGTGTACGACAGCAAAAAACCCAACAAAAACAAGCGCTTCGTGTACTTGGGGGACTACAACAGCAACTGCACGCTGAAGATCCGCGAAATCCTCAGCGAAGACAACACCACCTTCCGATTCCGGATGGAAGCTGAAAAAGATGCCGGACATTTCACCGGCCAAACGGGCGTGGCCGTCAGCGTTCTTGGTAGGACCAACACGTCGCTTGAGTTTTTGCTGCACACATCATAAAGAATGACTTGGGGGTGTCCCAGCCTAACAGTTTCAAGCTCTGACTGTTTGTCGTATGGGGTATGGGTCTCGGGGAGCCTGTAAACGCGCCACTGGCCAAACGTGAAGCCGAGTGTAGCATCCGGTCTCTCTCCTAGATGCCGAGCCGATGAGGGTGCAGAGCTCCGCCCCCGGTCCCGTGAGCGTGGGCGCCGCCGTGACGTTGAACTGCACGTTCCGTTGCTCCTTCCACGATCTGGACGTGCACTGGCATAAAGACGGGCACCGCTTGCCGGAGTCCGGCCCCACCCTCCGGCTGACGGCCGAACGGTCGGCCAACTACACTTGCAGCCTGGCCCTCCTTCCAAATACCATGTCGCCACCCTTCAGGCTGAACGTGGCAAAACTGCACACAAGTACTTTAATTACTCTTGGATTCTTCAACTCTTTTTCTGTTCTTGTTTTTCTTCAGTTTTTTTACACTCACATGCAACAATCATGCACACACAAACACGCACCGACTCACAAATTCACACGCAAATAAATAAAGTACAAAAGCGCACACTACAGTGGAAAGAATGCACACGCTTACACACCGGCCCCTGAGGCAAATGTGTTTCACACACACACGGCTGTTTTGCCTTCGTTATGTTTTCACACATAAGAAACTTGCAAAGTCACCGACGTGTCCATTTGCTTTTGGTGACTTTCCAGATGGACATTTTGGTTTGACGCTCAGCGTCTCCTTGGGCCTACTGATGGCGCTGATCCTCATCGTTGCCATCGTCTTGTTCCTCAACAAACGGTGCGTCCCCGTACTAGCGGTTAGTCTTTGCACAGTTAGCATGTGTTGACATTCCAGCAGGAAGCGTCGGCAGACGTCTCCTCACGATGGCAAACGAGTCAACAAGGAGCGTGAAGTGAGTTTGCCGGCATCCCATCATGCACCTCGGGCACAACTTTCCACCTTGTGTGTGTGTGTGTGTGTGTGTGTGTGTGTGTGTGTGTGTGTGCGTGCATGTGTGCGCGCGTGTGTGTGTAGAGGTGTGAACATGTGTACTGTAAGACGCAACCAATTGGTGACCGAGGCGGTCCAGATGCAGAGGAAGCGGGCCGGAGTGCAGACGAACTCAGTTATGCCACTGTACAGTTCAAACCAAAGGCCGTCAACAGGTGCCACACAGCCACACACACACACGCACGCACACGCACACACAGACACACACACACACACACAGTGTTGCTATTGAAGCATTGTTGTCGTTTGAGGCCGGTGGAGACCAAGGAGGACGTGGTCTACGGGTCCGTAGCGCGTCTGTCCCCGTGAACGCTCAGCAGAAGGAAGCCACGTTGACCCATGTGGCATCACACGAACGCTCCAAGTGATGTCGCACTTTCTCACGTTTCAATAAAGTCGGAGCAAATGCCACAAAGTCGTCTCTTGTGTGACCTGACATCATTTCTGTCAGGTCTAAGCATCATCAGGCATTTATTAAACACTGAAACAGAGAAAAAAAGACAACCAGTAATTATTTTTACTCGCGACGAGAACGGCAGAGTGCTTCAGTTACAATCTCTAAACTGCTCTGAAGCCCACTGTTCTGCTTCCTCTCTTTTTATTCTTTAGGATGCCCTGGTTACATAGGCGTTGTTGCTCTAAAGGGTGTGGGGGCAAAAACTGCAGCAGCAGTAACGCTGTTACACCAAAAATAGATCTTGACCCATTGACACCTCCTTGGCTGCGATTGATTAGTCATCTCGAACTAACGAGCACCATTTTCCTGTGGAACAATGCAACTACAACTTTCTTTTGTTTAGCTTTTTTTCTTGCCAAGCTATCTAGTACAACACACAATAATATTGAGTAAATATGGAATAACTTATTTATAATTAAACAATTTCCCATTGCGTCCAGCTGCCCTGCTCCTTGCCGCGTGTCGCAACAAACTTTTCTTGGCTTCCGTTAACGTAATCAAAACAGGAAGTGGAAGACAACTTCTTGCAAAGAAGCCTTCCGCTAGATTCTCGGAAAGGTGATTTGTCAACTTTCACCTTAAGAGAAAAGACCCAAACTGCCCAGTAAAACGAGTCCAACTCAAGCTTGGGCCAATATTGTCAAAATGGATGGCACATCCTTCCGCTGACCTGCCGAGCACAAAAGGATCACAGGACACAAAACATTTCCAACCTATTTTCACTTGTAGTTGGCAGAAGTTTAAAAAAAAAAAAAAAACAGGTGCCTGAGAACTTTCAGTTCCGTATTTTTTCGCATTATAAGTCGCTCCCGAGTACAAGTCTCACCAGCCATAAAATGCATATCAAAGAGGAAAAATACATATATAAGTCGCACTGGAGTACAAGTTGCATTTTTGGGGGAAATTTATTTGATAAAATCCAACACCAAGAACCGACATGTCATCTTGAAAGGCAAAAGACATATAAGTCGCACTGGAGTATAAGTCGCATTTTGGGGGGAAATTTATTTGATAAAGCCCAACACCAAGAACAGACATGTCATCTTGAAAGGCAATTTCAAATAAAAATAGAATAGAGGCAACAACAGGCTGATACGATATGCCAACGTTACATAACACATAAACAACCAACTGAATGTGCCTGACGTAACATTTTAAGAGTTATTCAGATAACTTTCTTTGCATTGCAGCATTTTCTTGGTTCCGTATAGCTATAAATTAAATGTGTATATCTACGAAACCGTAGCAACACAAACGAAAGTTTTTGCAGCACAAACCAGCACAAACAAAGCACAAACGAACGGTACCATTTTGGGTCCATTTGGAAGTAAATGGTGGGCTGAGTGACGTCATCGCTATAAATTAAATGTGTAATATCCACGAAACCGTAGCAGCACAAACAAAAGTTTTTGCAGCACAAATCAGCACAAACGAAGCACAAACGAACGGTACCATTTTGGGTTCATTTGGAGCAGATGGGGGGCTGGGTGAACTCTGGATGACCTATTAAATAATCTTTCATAACTAAAAAAACGTTGCGGCACAAACAAAAAAAAATTACGGCACAAACCAGCACAAACGTAGCACAAACGAAACAGACTCTTAACCTTACATTTTGCGTGGAGTGGTGGGCCAGCTTCACGCAGGTCAACTACCATACATTTCAAAAGAACCAGAATAAATATGAGTCTCTCCGTGCGATTCGTCATTACGTCTGCGCTGAGCATACACTTGAGGTTTTGGTTCCCCGATTGACTTTGAATCTCATTTTCTTCCCTGCTCGGATCAACCCAAAAGAAAAGAGGAAATTCAACTTCTTCGTCTCACTTTTGTTCATTGCTAAATCATTTCCTTCTCACTCGCCATGCTTCTTGCACACGCTAAGGTGTCGGCCTTGCTGCTTCTGGCAGGTGAGTGAACGCCATCGCACACTAACGTCAGTGTGTGTGTGTGTGTGTGTGTGTGTGTGTGCGTGTGTGTGTGTGTGTGTGTGTGTGTGTGTGTGTGTGTGTGTGTGTGTGTGTGTGTGTGTGTGTGTGTGTGTGTGTGCGCGTGCGTGTGCGTATGTGCGCGCGTGTGTGTGTGTGTACAAATGTGCAAATGTGCTGTGATGTCATGCTACCTGGACATGATACGGCTACAAATAAAATCCTACATAGAAAAGGTTTTGTGGCTTTAATTCTCAGGTTCGGCACTTGCGGTGGAGCGGGTGCGCTACTCCCCGGTAGAGTGCGCAGTGCGCGGCTCCACCGTGACGTTGCCGTGCTCCTTCACCACCATCATGCCAGTGGTTCGGGTGGTGTGGTGCGTCAATCACCCCATTTGTCATGGAACCGTGCCGTCCGTGTACGACAGCAAAAAACCCAACAAAAACAAGCGCTTCGTGTACTTGGGGGACTACAACAGCAACTGCACGCTGAAGATCCGCGAAATCCTCAGCGAAGACAACACCACCTTCCGATTCCGGATGGAAGCTGAAATAGTTGACGGACATTACACTGGCTCAACGGGCGTGGCCGTCAGCGTTCTTGGTAGGACCAACACGTCGCTTGAGTTTTTGCTGCACACATCGTAAAGAATGACTTGGGGGTGTCCCAGCCTAACAGTTTCAAGCTCTGACTTTTTGTCGTATGGGGTATGGGTCTCGGGGAGCCTGTAAACGCGCCACTGGCCAAACGTGAAGCCGAGTGTAGCATCCGGTCTCTCTCCTAGATGCCGAGCCGATGAGGGTGCAGAGCTCCGCCCCCGGTCCCGTGAGCGTGGGCGCCGCCGTGACGTTGAACTGCACGTTCCGTTGCTCCTTCCACGATCTGGACGTGCACTGGCATAAAGACGGGCACCGCTTGCCGGAGTCCGGCCCCACCCTCCGGCTGATGGCCGAACGGTCGGCCAACTACACTTGCAGCCTGGCCCTCCCAAATACCATGTCGCCACCCTTCAGGCTGAACGTGGCAAAACTGCACACAAGTACTTTAATTACTCTTGGATTCTTCAACTCTTTTTCTGTTCTTGTTTTTCTTCAGTGTTTTTACACTCACATGCAACAATCATGCACACACAAACACGCACCGACTCACAAATTCACACGCAAATAAATAAAGTACAAAAGCGCACACTACAGTGGAAAGAATGCACACGCTTACACACAGGCCCCTGAGGCAAATGTGTTTCACACACACACGGCTGTTTTGCCTTCGTTATGTTTTCACACATGAGAAACTTGCAAAGTCACCGACGTGTCCATTTGCTTTTGGTGACTTTCCAGATGGACATTTTGTTTTGAGGCTCAGCGTCTCCTTGGGCCTACTGATGGCGCTGATCCTCACCGTTGCCATCGTCTTGTTCCTCAACAAACGGTGCGTCCCCGTACTAGCGGTTAGTCTTTGCACAGTTAGCATGTGTTGACATTCCAGCAGGAAGCGTCGGCAGGCGTCTCCTCACGATGGCAAATGAGTCAACAAGGAGCGTGAGGTGAGTTTGCCGGCATCCCATCATGCACCTCGGGCACAACTTTCCACCTTGTACCAAAGGCGGTCAACAGGTGCCACACAGCCGCGCACGCGCACACGCACACGCACACGCACACGCACATGCGCACGCGCACACACACACACACACACACACACACACACACACACACACACACACACACAGTGTTGCTATTGAAGCATTGTTGTCGTTTGAGGCCGGTGGAGACCAAGGAGGACGTGGTCTACGGGGCCGTAGCGCGTCTGCCCCCGGGAACGCACAGCAGAAGGAAGCCACGTTGACCCATGTGGCATCACACGAACGCTCCAAGTGATGTCGCACTTTCTCACGTTTCAATAAAGTCGGAGCAAATGCCACACTGTCGTCTCTTGTGTGACCTGACATCATTTCTGTCAGGTCTAAGCATCATCAGACATTTATTAAACACTGAAACAGAGAAAAAAAGACAACCAGTAATTATTTTCACTCGCGAGGAGAACGGCAGAGTGCTTCAGTTACAATCTCTAAACCGCTCTGAAGCCCACTGTTCTGCTTCCTCTCTTTTTATTCTTTAGGATGCCCTGGTTACATAGGCGTTGCTGCGCTAAAGGGTGGGGGGGAACTGCAGCAGCAGTAACGCTGTTACACCAAAAACTGAGCACTTTCAGTTCCGTATTTTTTCGCATTATAAGTCGCTCCCGAGTACAAGTCTCACCAGCCATAAAATGCATATCAAAGAGGAAAAATACATGTTAATACTGTTGATGTTATGAACCTGTAGACGTGACAAACTATTACTTTCTGAAAGATATTGTAACTGACAAGAGCAAAACTCACTTGTTTTAAGTTTTAATAACAGACAACTTTGCATTACTTATAACTCCTATTTATAATATTAATGAGGCTATAATAATTTTAAACTCATGTAAATTTAAGGTATTTCATACAGTCTGTTCAATGTTATCAGTTGTTCACATCTGCCCGAGTGGCTTATATTTGGTTATTTTGTCATTTAAAAAATAAAGACAATTGGGACAATGAAATTTGTTTCATAACAGTGTGTATTTGCATGAAATTTTTGAAAACGATGTCTGAAAAAACTATTGGCCTCCGGGCCCCTTCACTTGATCAGGACACGCCTGACTTAAAAGAACCGGAATGCACATCACTACTCGCTATGGCATCCCGTAGCAGCGAGGGAGAACGGCAATAAGCCCCGGTCCTGCGTTTTTCCCGAGTCCGGCCCCGCCCTCAAGCTGACGGCGGTATAGTCGAAACCTACGACGACATCGTGTGCTGAGCAAGCCGGTCTAGTGCGAAGCAAGTCGGTCGCGGTACTGGTTGTGTCTTTTGGGTTTTTCCAGTTGCTGTCAGTCATGGGCGAAGCACTTGTGACATTGCAAACAGAGCAGAGAGACAGGATCCACGTACTGGACAATTTCTTTGCATTGCACCATTTTCTTGGTTCCGTATAGCTATAAATTAAATGTGTAATATCTTCGAAACCGTAGCAACACAAACGAAAGTTTTTGCAGCACAAACCAGCACAAACAAAGCACAAACGAACGGTACCATTTTGGGTCCATTTGGAAGTAAATGGTGGGCTGAGTGACGTCATCGCTATAAATTAAATGTGTAATATCTACGAAACCGTAGCAGCACAAACGAAAGTTTTTGCAGCACAAATCAGCACAAACGAAGCACAAACGAACGGTACCATTTTGGGTTCATTTGGAGCAGATGGGGGGGGCTGGGTGAACTCTGGATGACTTATTAAATAATCTTTCATAACTAAAAAAATGTTGCGGCACAAACAAAAAAAATAATTACGGCACAAACCAGCACAAACGTAGCACAAACGAAACAGACTCTTAACCTTACATTTTGCGTGGAGTGGTGGGCCAGCTTCACGCAGGTCAACTACCATGCATTTCAAAAGAACCAGAGTAAATATGAGTCTCTCCGTGCGATTCATCATTACGTCTGCGCTGAGTGTACACTTGAGGTTTTTGTTCCCCGATTGACTTTGAATTTCATTTTCTTCCCAGCTCGGATAAACCCAAAAGAGGAAATTCAACTTCCCCCTCTCGCTTTTCTTTATTGCTAAATCATTTCCTTCTCATCTTGTTGTCCCTTCACACATTCAGTGCCTCCCCAGTCATGAACCTCACCGCACGACACTGTGTGCAAGTGCTGAGAGATTGCAAAGGCTGTTCAAAGTTGTCACTGTGTAAATCTCAACGAATGATCTCAGAAGGTAGAAAAGTTTAATCGAATTCCTCCAGGTGCTGCGATTATACAATTACGTCACAGTCTTAACAGCAGGACTGCCAAACAAGGCATTGGGTGTGGCCAAACGGTTTCACAAATCCGCCATCTTTTTCTCTCTCGCATGAGTCTGTGAACAGTGATAACACACCATTGTGATACGTTAATCTGAAGTCGTGGTTCTGCAGGTTCGTCATCTTCACTGCCCTCTCGCTCTGGGTCAGATTCTGGCTCGAACATGTACGGTTGGATGGACAAGTCTTCTGCTGTTGACGTCTTTTAGTCAATCAGAAAAGATTGTGCGCCGCAAGATAACCGTACCTCTGCTAACAAACTACAAATATGTCCAACCGGAGTGGAGGCCCACACGTTGCGACCTGGAGAGGGCAGGGTGTGAAGTATCTCATTTTCATTTAACGAGACTGCATCAAAACGACTTGTTCTCAGAAGCTACTCAGAACAGGGGTAAAAGAGGGGCCTGTAATTCGATAAAAACAAGGAATTCAGACAAAACATATGCTGTTCCACTTTATGTAGACCACAACTGAATGATTAAAATATAAAAAGGTTTATAAGCATGATATGTGTTATGTCAGACATGTATTATTACACCCATCCATCCATCCATCCATCCATCCATCCATCCATCCATCCATCCATCCATCCATCCATCCATCCATCCATCCATCCATCCATCCATCCATCCATCCATCCATCCATCCATCCATCCATCCATCCATCCATCTTCTTCCGCTTATCCGGGGTCGGGTCGCGGGGGCAGCAGCTTTAGGAGGGACTCCCAGACTTCCCTCTCCCCAGCCACTTCATCCAGCTCATCCCGGGGGATCCCAAGGCGTTCCCAGGCCAGCTGAGAGACATAGTCTCTCCAGCGCGTCCTGGGTCGTCCCCGGGGTCTCCTACCGGTGGGACATGCCAGGAACACCTCCCCAGGGAGGCATCCAGGAGGCATCCTGATAAGATGGCCGAGCCACCTCATCTGGCTCCTCTCAACATGGAGGAGTAGCGACTCTACTCCAAGTCTTTCCCGGATGACCAAGCTTCTCACCCTAACTCTAAGGGAGAGCCCGGACATCCTGCGGACAAAACTCATTTCGGCCGCTTGTATCCGGGATCTCGTTCTTTCGGTCACGAGCTATGGGTCGTGACCGAAAGAACGAGATCCCTTCTCTTACCCTGTCCATAGGTGAGGGTAGGAGCGTAAATCGACCGGTAAATTGAGAGCTTTGCCTTTTGGCTCAGCTCTCTCTTCACCACAACGGACCGGTACAGGATCCGCATTACAGCCGACGCTGCACCGATCCGCCTGTCGATCTCGCGCTCCGTACAGGGTCCGCATTAATGCCGACGCTGCACCGATCCGCCTGTCGATCTCGCGCTCCATCCTCCCCTCACTCGTGAACAAGACTCCAAGATACATGAACTCCTCCACTTGGGTCAGGATCTCATCCCCGATCCGGAGAGGGCATTCCACCCTTTTCCGATCGAGGACCATGGACTCGGATTTGGAGGTGCTGACCCTCATCCCGACCGCTTCACACTCGGCTGTGAACCGTTCCAGGGAGAGCTGGAGATCACGGCCTGAAGAAGCCAACAACACCACATCATCTGCAAAAAGCAGAGACGCGATGCTGAGGTCCCCAAACCGGACTCCCTCAACGCCTCGGCTGCGCCTAGAAATTCTGTCCATAAAAATTATGACAGAATCGGTGACAAAGGGCAGCCTTGGCGGAGTCCAACCCTCACTGGGAACGAATCAGACTGCAGACCAGACTCTGGCATCGGTGATATAGGGACCGAACCGCCCTTATCAGTTGGCTCGGCACGCCGTACTCCCGAAGCACCCTCCACAGAACCTCCCGAGGGACACGGTCGAACGCCTTCTCCAAGTCCACAAAACACATGTGGACTGGTTGGGCGAACTCTCATGCACCCTCGAGGATCCTGCCGAGGGTGTAGAGCTGGTCCACTGTTCCACGGCCAGGACGAAAGCCACACTGCTCCTCCTGAATCCGAGGTTCGACCTCCCGACGGACCCTTCTCTCCAGCACCCCTGAATAGACCTTACCGGGGAGGCTGAGGAGTGTGATTCCCCTGTAATTGGAACACACCCTCCGGTCCCCCTTCTTAAAGAGGGGAACCACCACCCCAGTCTTCCAATCCAGAGGCACTGTCCCCGATGTCCACGCAATGCTGTAGAGGCGCGTCAGCCATGACAGCCCCACAACATCCAGAGCCTTTAAGAACTCTGGGCAGATCTCATCCACCCCCGGGGCCTTGCCACCGAGGAGTTTTTTAACTACCTCAGTGACTTCGACCCCAGAGATTGGAGAATCCGCCTCAGAGTCTCCAGGCCCTATTATTATTTTTTTTAAATGTGTACAGCCAAAGTTGTGTCTGAAAAATTAACATTCAATGTTATAAACTGACTGTTTCCCAACAGAATAGAGTGTCCAAGCTGGGTTATGAAATTGAAAAAGTAAGGGTCTGCTAAAATTATCAAATGGGTGTTTAACCTACCTCAAATGTGATACTACTTATTTTTCGAGAATGGGCAATTCATTGTATACATAGTCATTACATGGAACTACAAATACTGCATAATTGTTTTCAAGGGAAAGATCGGTACAGTCGACACCAAGATATGAAGGCCTCAAGACAGCCTGTGAGATGGTCATGTTGTTTGTTTGTTACATTTTGAGCGGAGAAGATGATTAGCCTCACAGCGTCGGAGTATTTTTGATGAGAACCCAAAGACAGCTGGAATAGGCTCCGGCACACCCGTAATAAGCGATTTGAATAATGAATAGATTCCATTTTGAGGTAAACCTAAATCATCATACAAGCTGCAATTTTGTTTTATTTTCTTTATGGTTTCATATTGAAATATTGCACGAGTGTAATAAGCTTTATATTCAATTAGTGAACAATTTATGATCACATTACTTATAATTGTGAATATTTTTTAAAGTTATATGAGCTTGTTTTAAAAGATTGTCTTCTTCAACACACTTTAACACAAATTCCATTGTATAGGTTGTTGACATCCATCCATCCATCCATCCATCCATCCATCCATCCATCCATCCATCCATCCATCCATCCATCCATCCATCCATCCATCCATCCATCCATCCATCCATCCATCCATCCATCCATCCATCCATTATCTGAAAGGCTTTTCCTCATGAGAGTCGAGGGAATGCTGGAGCCTATCCCAGCTGACTTCGGGCACGAGGCAGGGGACACAGGGGAAGTGGTTGCCAGCCAATCGCAGGCCACACACAGACAAACAACCATTCGTACTCACAACTACGGACAATTTGGAGTGCTCAATCGGCCTATCGTACATGATTTTGGAATGTGGGAGTACACAGAGGAAACCCACACAAGCACATTAAGACCATTCAAACTCCATATAGGAAGCCCGGAGGCGGAATCAAACACTGGAACTCTGAACTGTGAGGCGTATATGCTAACCAGTGCGCCATCGTGCCGCCATCTCGTGAACATTTTTAGAGAAAAAAAAGCAGATTAGTATTCAATTCTTAGAAGAAAAAAACAGATTAGTATTCCATTTCTTTCTCACCAACATCTTACACGGTTCTCATCTGAGATCTTTGATCGTGTCTTCAAAGGAGAACGTCATCAAAGTCTATCAAGTCAGAGATGAATTGGAAAAACAGAGTGAGTGGGAGAAAGATTGATGCAAACGCCTCTGGGATATAGCGCAACGGCAAGCAGTAATGGCTCACTAATGACTACCGTATTTTCCGGACTATAAGTCGCTCCGGAGTATAAGTCGCACCAGCCATAAAATGCCCCAAAAAGTGAAAAAAAACATATATAAGTCGCTCCGGAGTATAAGTCGCATTTTGGGGGCAATTTATTCGACAAAATCCCACACCAAAAACAGTCATGAACGAGCAACAACAGACTAAACGATAGCAACAACAGGCTAAACGATAGGTATGCTAACGTGACAAACACAAACAAAGAGCTGAGAACGGGCCTGACGTAACATATAGAGTGATTAAGGACACCTATTACATGAATAACATGTTTATAAAACCATCAGTGTCACTCCAATTCATTAAATAGCAACAACAGGCTAAACGATAGGTATGCTAACGTGACAAACTCAAAGAGCTGAGAACGGGCCTGACATAACATATAGAGTGATTAAGGACAACTATTACATGAATAACATGTTTATAAAACCATCGGTGTCACTCCAATTCATTAAATAGCAACAACAGGCTAAACGATAGGTATGCTAACGTGACAAACACAAACAAAGAGCTGAGAACGGGCCTGACGTAACATATAGAGTGATTAAGGACAACTATTACATGAATAACATGTTTATAAAACCATCGGTGTCACTCCAATTCATTAAATCCATCGATCGTTCTTTGTCAACAATGGGTGCGCACGGCTGAGGGCGCTTGCGCTTCAAAATATTCCACAGGCTCATATAACGATAGATAAACTATATTTTAAATAACTATAATACAAGCCAATAATATTATCAAACCATCCGTGCACTTTAATTCCATTAAATCCATCGATCAAATTCCTCGTCCTTTGTCAACATCGCCGCGCGTGCGCCCTGACGTCAGCCTCGTCTTTATTCCACAGATCTACTATATAACTATATTGTAGCGTTAACAAAGTACAAGGATAGACGTAGGTTTGGTAAACGGCTCTTTATTAAACAAAACAAACTTCCAAGCGTGTGGCGGCGTGGACTTCCAGACAGACCGGGCGTGCGTAATGGCCATGTCCGAGCCCCGCGCACCGTTCGCGGACAGCCACTCGGCCGAGCGTCGGCCCCCGACTCAGTAGAGACCGGGCGTGCGTAAAAGCCATAATAGTTTTTCAAACCTTCTATGTCACTCCAAATCCTTAATTCCTTCAAACTCTTTGTCCTCCGTGTCACTTAGAAATGATCACCGCTAATGATGGTAGTCCTTGTGTGGGCACGTTTGTATGTAAACAACCGGCGCGCCGCGCTACTGACGTCACTTGAAATAGTAATCCATTGGTACATCACGGTTCTCCAAACTTTCTTTCTGCTGCTCGATTACTGTTTTCAGCTGCATATTTTACAACTTGAAGTTTGTAACCTGCAAAATATGAGTTTCTTTTTGGTGCCATTTTTCTTAAGCCCACCCAGTTGATGAGTCACGGCCAACGGTAAAATTTAGAGCGCCCTCATCCAGTTTCGTCTGAAAATATAATTTTTTTTGGTTGTTTTATCAAAGTCAAAGTCTGCTTTATCGTCGATATATTTTTTTATATACTAAGACACACAAAGAGATTGAAATTACATTTCCACTATCCCTCGGTGAGATAGTACACATATGCATACAAGCAACACAAAAAAAACCAAGAAGGCACTAACAATGAATAAATAAGAGTATTGAATAAATGATAAATAAACAAATAATAAAAAATAATAATAATAAATATAAGAGGAGCAAAAATGGAGCAAGTGTACATACAGCAGACAGTGGACTTGGATATGGTGCTTTAAAGTGTTAATTGCTTTATTTGATGTTTTCTCTATTTTTTATGTTTTGAATATGTTCAAGATAAAGAAATAAAAGCATGTGAAGTGATCAACTATACTAAAAATAACATGGGAAGTGGTCAACTATACTTGTAAGTGATGTCTTAATGATCAAGTAAAAATTTGTGAAAAAAAAACATATATAAGTCGCTCCTGAGTATAAGTCGCCCCCCCACCCAAACTATGAAAAAAACCGCGACTTATAGTCCGGAAATTACGGTAATTAGGACCCTGGTCAGCACCAATGCAGAAGCTGAAGTTTTTGGATAGGTTACCTCGAAAGCATAGATGGGGAATTTCATTCAGATGATTTGAGTTGCCAATATTAGCACTTGAGACTTGGTTGACTAATACTTATTTGACATTGTTCTTAGAGTTGATTTTCTGTGCATGCAGTTTTTCACAAGCTGGGCAACCCAATTTTGATTGTTTTCTTATTCAATCAGGAGGAAGAACTCTTAAGAAGACAACTTTAACATCTTACCGTATTTGCCGGTGTACAGGTCGACTCGGTGTATAAGTCGACCCCTAAAATTCGACGGAAATTTACGATTTTATGATATATCCTTTGTATAAGTCGAGCTCAATTGTTGCATTATATTAATCTTCAAAATTCAATATGCGAAGTTTATTGACGAAATGTGTTCAAATTCCGGGAGGCCGTGCGCATGCGGCTGTTTATAAGCACCGCGGAGGAGATTGCGAGCCTCATTCGACTTCCAGCGGCCGGCGAGCTCGCGCACGCCGCCCGGCACCAACGGGAGGCCGGAAATAGCTCCAAGCCGAGCGGATCGGCACTTCATAAGCACCGCGGAGGAGATCACGGCGCCTCATTTGACTTCCAGCGGCCGGCGAGCTCGCGCACCCGCCCGGCACATCCGGGAGGCCGTGCGCACGCGCCAAGTGGCCGAAAATAGCCCCCGCCGAGCGGATCGGCTGTTTATAAGCACCGCGGAGGAGATCGCGGCGCCTCATTCGACTTCCAGCGGGCCGCGCACTCGCGCACGCCGCCCGGTTCAAATTTTCTAAGTGCAACGCACAATGAGATGCATGAGAAACGGCCTTGGTTACCATCACATTTGAAGCGATGAATACGAAGTTAAATTTTATGACTCGGTGTATAAGTCGAGGTCGATTTTTTTCGGTCGATTTTGGATCGAAAAAGGTCGACCAATACACCGGCAAATACGGTACTTCATTATTTACTAGAAAGTCATGTTACTTATGTTAATTTTTATAACAAAGTTCAATTCATAGATTTGATTATAAATGCAAGATAAACGTTCTCAGATAATTGCTGAAAAGTTAAAAAATAGAACTATATAGTACAGAATTGTGGGGAGACAGTGTTAAACTTTTTTGACGATAGTTTCTGTGTGTGTGTGTGCGTGTGCGTGTGCGTGTGCGTGTGCGTGTGCGTGTGCGTGTGCGTGTGTGTGTGTGTGTGTGTGTGTGTGTGTGTGTGCGTGTGCGTGTGTCTAAAACACACCCAGTGACATATACTCAGACATCTAGCTTTGAGTCCCCCTACGACAGACTGAATGTGATGATCTATATTTCAGTTTGGCTTGTTAAAAGTAACATTTCAAATATCTTTAACTATAGTCTTTCTATTCTGGATTGGCATTTCAAATATCTGCAACATCATTTTACGATGTAGAGCAAAAGACATCACTTTTGACATTCATATGTACGAGGCTTGTCAATACGGATATCTACAATTTTAGGACAAACCAATCCTTTTGGAATTGATTATCCTATTGATTATCGATTACTCGAGTCCCCCCACAACACATGGTGCACGCACACAATATTCTTAGATTAGTTATGTTTAGCTTTCAAATGTTAAATCTGCCACCATGATGGAGAAGTGAAACATTTGCCTTTGCAGGGACACTCTTAAAGAAGGTTTAATCACACCTGCACTCTTTGGTCCTTTTTAAACAGACACATGCTGTTCCAAACTTTTATGCAGGTGTGAATACACAAAAACGAAGCATGGTGCAGCTCAGACAACTACATCGAGAACCACCTTTTGTGGTAGTCTCGGTCTGCTTTCAATTGGGCTCGGAGCGGTTCGCTAAAGGTCTAAATATGAATCACTGAATCAGAACTTAATACAGGATACAGTACGTGTAACGTTTGGGCTGAACAAGCCAACCTAACCCGGCATTGGATATATTAGACAATAGTGAATATTGATCATACCTGATGTTTTGTCTTTTAACTACACCGTGACCGGCATGATGTAGGTCCTCTACATTCAATTTAAGGGTTCCAAGAGGATTTTGCATCGATTGAGGAGTCTGCTATCGTATCGTATTCTTCTCTTTTCCGAATGGATATCCAATCGTACTGGTTTATTGTTTCCCACTCTATTTGATATGAGAACAAACAGAGAAGAGATTATTTTTTATAGAATCTAGTATGATTCACTGACACCATCTCTGACTTTGCCTACTCATAATAGGGGGAAAAAGGACAAATTTACATGTAATTTTTGCACAGCAGCCCATTGCATTATTCCTGTTCGCCATGCTGAAATATGATTGCCATGTCACCCCAGGCTTCCAAGCTCACCGTTGGCTTAATACAGGAGGGAGAAACAGCAAAAATGGAATGAGAGGGAGAAAGAGTAATAGTAATGGATCCATCTGCATGTGAATGAATCTCACCATGGGTGATCTCTTTTGCATGGTGAAATGAATGATCAGGAGAGCAGACAAGAGTGTGTGCTCCATGTAAAAAGGAAAGACTCTCCCACAAGCAAGAGATCTCTTTAGACTTTACCCTTCATACTCAGATTTATATCAAAGTCACTCGCCTTTTAATGGAAGTCATGCACTGTACATATCTGCTTGTCTAAATATCATTATTTCCGAGACTTTCAGGCACTTCGTGAAAGGCTGTAATGAGAGAAGAATCCAGTCGACTTACTGAAGTATATTAAGTATGTGAATTTCATACAATGGACGATAGACTTGACTGATTCAGAAGAGATGTACCTAATAGGTGGAAGAAATTTAGCACTGCATTTTTAAGACCTCAATTTCTTACTTCATTACTGTCATTATTTCATTGTCATTTCATGTCATGACTATTGCCTTCCTCTTCAGTACCTGGCTTGCACACACTATGTCCAGAATTTTGTCTTTTGGAGGAAAGGGAAACACAAAACATTTAATTTCTTGAGTTTTTCAAATGTCACTTTGAATGTTAGATGTTTCAATAAGCTCCACTCAAAGGTAGTTAGTTGTTGGTAACAAAACATTTAATTCCTTGTTTTTTTCAAACGTCATTTTACATGTTAAACATTTCAATAGCTTTACTTGAAGGTAGTTGTCAGTAACTTGATGTGTCAAAAATATATGTTCCAAAATAGGTTCAAAAATATACATATGACTAAAAAAGAGCCTGACTTTCTTACAAGAAAGGTTTTCAGTGTATTTACTTTTATTTATTATTGGTTTTCTGTCAGACAGGGGCATCCTGCCTGACAGTAGCTCTTACAGTTTAGCTCTCACATTTAGCTGTTTACAAAGTCTAATAAGCCCGTCCCTGAGGCAGGCATTGCAGCTGCAGAGGAGGAGATTGCATTTAGCTCTATTGTGAGCCTTGTGGTCCCGTCATCATATCTGACAGGCACTATGACAAGTCCTATCTGCCAGCTGGCTGATAAGTGCAGCTCAAGTTGTGCTCAGGTCCGCCTCAATCCAATCTTAGACTGCGGACTGAGTGAGTGGCATCATGGCTATCCTGGCTCGACCTTCCAAGCAATTGATGCAAAGCAAATTAACCATAGTTATTGCATAATGCAGCAGATAGGTGTTCCATGGGCTTGACCTGTGCTGGGCCTAAATCTGATAATGAATGTTGGTTAAAAAAAAAAAAGTTAACGGGCTAACAATGCCTATCATATGAGCGACCAGATGCACAGTGTTGTCCCACCTCCAAGCACCAGTGACATAAGTTTGGATAACATTTTTCAACTCTTCAGTTATTTTGAATCTTCTATGAATCTTTTCATGGCACCCTCCAAGTCTTCGCTTGTGATTATATATAAGCAAACCATTGTGTGTATTGATCGCAGGGCTTTTCGCCTCAAGTTGTTACGTCAAACGCCAACAACACATAAGGTGCTAAATTGGCCAAAATACTTTAAAATGGTATGGGGGGCCTGAAAATCATTTAGAAACAAGAAACAAAACGTATGATTCAGGCAGGCCTTGAGTCGCCGAAAGGGGCTGTGGTCTGTGATATTCTCCTGGTGAAGGTGGCTCATCGAGATGGTTTCACACAACACTATCTTCAGTAAACAGCCACAGTCGAGGGGTGAACACAACAAATTTAATATTGTTCTGAAAGGAGAACCAGAGGTTGTTGCTTATTTTTATCCACCGTTGTGTGTGTGTGCGTGTGCGTGTGTGCGTGTGCGTGTGCGTGTGCGTGTGCGTGTGCGCGTGTGCGTGTGCGTGTGTGTGTGTGTGTGTGTGTGCGTGTGCGTGTGTGTGTATGTGCTTCATAAAGATTGATTAAATAAAATTGATGTGGGGAGACAAGTGGACCGATATATTGGTTGTATCTGTGTATGGTTTAACTGGCATTATTGTAAGCAGCATAGAGACGCAAAAAAAAAAAAAATAAATAAATAAAAATAGTCTGAATCAGGGCTTTCAGTAATCAGTGTCACATTGTCAGGAAGGCTGCCTTTGACTAATGAGAGGTGCTGACAGCCAGGCCACACAATCCCCTGGCTCTGCTGAGTAGGAGAGATCTGTTTTAGGGCCTTTGTCAGGTTCATTTTCTCTCCACTCTGGGCTCCTACACCCTCTGCTTGACATCGTTTCCTTCGTTTTTACTTGCTGTGTGTCAAGGAGAGCAATGGCCAGTGGTCAACCCCAAGGACATCTCCTGGCATTCTACATTGACAAACTGAAGATGAGGTATCATGTGTATTAAATTGCCTCAGAGAAGATGATAATGTTTCACTTGCCCCAGAGGAATGTAAATTGCAGATCCTGTCAGAATGTTGCATAATAGGTAAAGTACAGATGCAGGGTCAGTAAAAAAATGTGAGACAAGTATTAATTGGTAAAATCTTTCAACTGAACACATCAGGTGACAAGAGCCCTCTTTTGAAGCATGGAGCATCTGTGGAGCTTCCCACATTGACAACCAGGCCAGATTTGGCGAAGGGACACTTCTCAGAAGGTGTCTTGAACAGGGACATGGAGATACTTGTAACAACTGTACACATTCACATCAATATACAATGTGCAATATTTCCCATTCCATCCTATTTACTACATTTGTCATCATTTGTGCAATTACTTTTTTCACACTGTCCAATAATAATACATGGCAATAATACATGGCAACTACTGTGTAGTGTTTTTACCTCCCTCAATTTTCTTACCTAATTTATCTTTGTGCCTTCTTACATTTCATTTTCTAATTTTTGCAGTGTATATATTTCTGCATATTTCTGTATATTTTTATCTCTTATATTTTTTTTTGTATATTTTGTATTTTACTGCTACTGGACACAGAATTTCCCTGAAGGAGTAATCCCAAGGGATTAATAAAGTTGAGTCTAAGTCTAAGTCTAAGTCTTCCTCCAGCGCTTAATTTTATCGAGGGGGAAGTCAACCCAGCCCTCTGAAATGGTGGCAAACAGGTGGATTTGGCATCTTTAATTCGTATTCCACAAACAAAATATTAATTCAAGCAAGGAACGAGGGACGATGATCTGACATTGTGACGGGGATGCGGGGTTTCTATAGGAGGGTTAACAAGTTGGAAACCGTAGGTGTGGGCAATCAGCGCTGATCACTGCATGACAGGACAGGAGGGGCAGGAGCAGAGAGACCGAACTGTCCGAGGTGCTGATCGCAGCGGTCACGTGACACAGTGCTGCGGGTATTAAGATATCATTCTTGTTGTTTTAGGTTGTTTTGCTTCACACATGATCAATAAAAACGTGTGTGAGTGGCTTAACCATTTATGGACATTGTACCTGAAAGCTGGAGCCAATTCGAGCTGACTTTGGGTAAAGGGTATACCATGGGTGATCACCAGTCAATTCTAGGGGACACATCACACATAAATAATCATTCAGACTCGCATTCATACAGAATGTGGAAGGAAGTTGGAGTACCCAGAGAATACCAACTAAAGCAGTGGTTCTTAACCTTGGTGGATATACCGAACCCCACCAGTTTCATATGCGCATTCACCGAATACCTCTTAAGTGAAAAATAAATTGTGATTTTTTTTCAAATTCAAGCCATAGATGTTTTTTACTGGTGCACAAAACGAGCCGTGCATGAACGTCACCTTGTTTAAACAACAAAACTAACACAATGCATGAATGACTACATACCTGCAAATCAGTGTGCTGTTGCCTTTTAGAGACCGGTTCGGATATGCGTCATCACAAATTTGCACGATAAAATAGGTGACCTCCACGGTGGAGGCTCTGCCGAACCCCTTAGACCGGCTCACCGAACCGCTAGGGTTCGATCGAACCCAGATCAACAACCACTGCACTAAAGCATAGATGGAACATGCAAAGTTTATATAGGAATGCCGGTGATGCGATTCAAACCCTGAACTGTGAGGCCTACATGCTATTCACTATTATGCTGCAGTAAAATTATCATTTTACCCAATTTAGTCCAGGGATGGCTGGCAATAGCATCTGTAATAAACACATAATTTCTGCTTTATGATTGTTCTTTGCTCTGATATTAATGCTACAAAGAACACACTGTACATGTATGTGTGCTTTGAAAAAAAAATGCTAATATTTAAACCACTTTGACACCAATTTACCCCGATCAAAGTGTTCCACTCTTGAGCTTTCTGGGAGTGTTACTGACACAAGTCTTCTGAGCCGGCTGTCTCCAGTCAGGCCTACCTTTGAGCTAATCAGGCTGTCTCTCCCCAGCATCCCCTGGGACAGCCCTGCCACCAACACACTTAATTGGTTCATTTGTTCAGTCATGTTTTGCCGAGCAGAGACAGAATGAGGGGATATGCTGCAGTGGACTCATTGTCTTCACGCCCATCTCTGAGGATAAAATAAAGTGACACATGAATGCTCCCCTAAATAGATAAAGAATGGAAGTTGGATAAAGTGTTGAATAAAAAGACAAAAGGCATTGCATTCTTAGTGCACAATGAAGACTTGACGTCAATCTAAAGTTTAGACATCAAATGAAAATCCATCTAAAAAAATACCAGCTCAACTCCTGTACATAAGCATTCTGTACATCAGAGGTTCTCTACTAGTGTTTCTGTATGTGACACTCCACAGCGGAGCACTTGCATGTTTTTAGGGAATAGATAGATAGATTGACTAATTTAATAAGAAAAATGCATCTTCAATTATTCCCCCACCCCCTTTTTGTTAACTGTACACTCTCGCGATCAGTCCAGAGTATATGCTCTCGTCCAAGGTGAGCTGCCTGTGACTCTCAACAGCCAAAATGTCTTAAAATGAAGATCATGAATTCAGTGGTAAGACAATACTGCCACATTGTCTAAACCACAAGTCAAACTGTCTAATAATGAGCTAACGACTGATCCTCGTGTTTACTTAAAAAAATAGCTCAAAACATCGATGGAAGGATAACAAGAGGTGAGCTTGTTACTGAGAAAGTGTGTCCTATATGAGAATAGGACACACAGCAATGAAACGAGCCATGGGCTAATAGAAGCCTTAAACAGCATGAGTTGCACTGCATTACTTGTATTTTTCCCCCAGCTGGTTCATTAATAAATGCTGGTTGAATTAAATGTTTTAAAACTATCTATAATGTTTGCAGACACAATCATGTTTATTCCTATCTAAATCCATCAGTAAGCACTTTTGCCATTTGAGGAGATATCTGTACACTATGTTAAGAGAGAATCACATTGCAACAATCACTTACTAGAAAAAAGGTGAAATATTTGTGTCTGTGTGCATATGTGTGTGCGCGTGCGTGTGTGATTTAAAAAGAAAATCTATACCAGAAGCGAAAACTACGGTTTAGTTCTCCAATAGTACTTTTTTTTTTTTTACTGAAGTTGACACAAAGGTTGTTGTTTTCTTTTTAATAAAAAGAAAAAAATATAGTGAAAAAAAAAATAATGCACTGTAAAAACTAACAACAACAAAAAACACATTTTCTAAACTCACACATGGTATACATGCTTGGAATCATATTGATTAACAACTAATACTATGCACGTTTGTTTTTATACAGCACTTTTAATCAGTGTTACATAGATCACAAACAACGAGTACAGATCAAAATCCAAACTATAAAAACATTTCATAAGAGGAAATAGAAACAGTTAGGACAATAAAAACACTGGAACAAGACAACTACTAGTGCTACGAGCAGCTATAAAGGGCCTTCGCAACCCTGGACACATTGGAGTTAGCGCATACAGGACATTAACTCTCTATAACATTATAAATGTTTTTGCCAGGCATGATGTGTGTGCAAGTTAGCAGAAGTCTTTCCCACAGGTTTAGGCACTCAAAAACAGCATCATTTTTCCTTACTAAAAGTGCATCTCCACGGAAACAGTGGGGGACAAAATAAAAAGCTTGCAATAGCTTAAAAGTCTTGACAAAATACCTGGAGTTTGAGGACGATTGGATAAATTCTCTGGGAGGAGTTGAATAAAATATGACCCTCAAGGTAAAACTAGCAGCAATGTGACAGCAGTTTCCAAGAAACTAGGGCGCTAAAATGTTTGTCGATTTTCAGTCGTCCAACTCTTCAACCATCCATTTGCATTCGTCATGTCATGTTTTTGTGTGATAGGAGGTGTCATATCTAGCTTGGTCTGCATGTAACTGCCGCTGGAGGACCCTGTAGTCATTGCAGCTTGCAAATGTGGCACTGTGATGACTCTAAAATTAAGTATAACGTTAATATCATAGTCAGCATCTTTACCAACTAAAAGTGGACAAAAAGGAAAGTGTGGGTAATTCTGCAAGAACAGAATTGCTTCATCCATGCATTCGTTCATTGGTGTTTGTTTCCCCCGGCCTTCATTTTTTCAGGGTTCTTGCAGGTTCATTCACAGCAGCATTCACAGATGTTGGAACTTGGTCCAAATAAAAGGCGTACCTTCGGTTTTTGAAAATATTAAATCCTTTTAAGTGTACCTTAAGGTGCGGAGAATGCAGTAAATTTAAGACTACACTGGTTACAATTTTGGTGGCACAGTGTAGCACTTGGTTAGCACATCCGTCTCACAGTTCAGAAGGTGTGGGTTCGATTCCACCTCCGGCTCTCCCCTCCCCGTGCCTGTGTGGGATTTTATTGGGTAGTACAGTTTCCTCCCACGTCCCAGAAACATGCATGGTAGGCCGATTGAGCACTCCAAATTGGTGCGAGTGCGAGTACGGATGGTTGTTCATCTCTGTGTGCCCTGCGATTGTCTGGCAAGCGGTTCAGGGTGTCCCCCGCCTACTGCCCAATGACTGCTGGGATAGGCTCCAGAGGCCATTTACTGATGCTAGTATATAACTTTGAACATAGCGCCTTGTGTCTTGCTCTTGCATGACACTCACAAATATGTGATCACGTTTTCAGTGCATGCTAAGCCAAGTTATTGCTAATGGTCCAGAGCAGATGCTCTTAACCAATGGTGGGGCAGCTATTTTATGTTGAGGAAAGACATACCAGTGTGCCACATGAGAGAAAATGTTTGTGATTTGGAATTATTTCAGCATCGAAAGCAAGTACAAAAGTTACATGCATGATTTGTGGTGAGAAAGTGGTGGAACTAAAACTGATACCTGATAAAACAATGAAATGTGAATGAATACTAAGAGTTTGTGGTGACGCTGCAAGCAAGAGAAAGTGGGACGAAACACAGCATAAAATCTTGGTCAGTTCAGTCACTTCAGAAAAAGGACAAGAAGAGTGGAGCAGCGGGAATATATCTGAGGAAATTGCTAATATGATTTTGCTCCGTAACCTGCCCTGTATTATTTGTTGACGACGTGGGATACCGGGTTTATATGACTCATGCAGTACCAAAATACAACATACCAAGCCGCACATAGTATATCACAAATATATATCCCTGCAATCAAAAAGAAGGAATTGAAGCAAGGAAGCTTGAAAAGGTGCAAAATATAAGCCCAGCACAAGTAGCAAGAGCTGCTTAAAGGGGCTGTATTAGGAAGCCCTGCATACGTATGATGCAGAACAAGATGAAGCCAGCAGCACAGAGACACAGGTACACAGAGAGACATCTGGCTGAGAAATCAATCCACCACATGGAGGGACCATTCGAGAACTCGGGAAAAAATAAAAAATGGTTCCATTTTATGGCTACTACTGCTGCAAGTGTAGAGAGACTTTTCAGCACAACATCCAACAAGAAGTCTTTGAAGAAAAAAAACAATGATTATACTTCCAAGTGAGTATGCAGTTCTTTAGAATTAGATAAAATAGAAATAGAAAAGTCTGTATCGTGTGACAAAAAGTGGTATTGGTACAAAACCTTTCAACAGCTATGTTTAACAGCAACTATGCTCAATAATTTTTTTAAGATAAATGATAAATATTATATGTGCCTGACTTCAATGTTCCCTTTCAGAAAAAAAAAGGAAAAGGGCAATAATTTTGCCCTTGTTCTATTTCTTGCAACATCCAGTGTGACATTTTACCCCCTACGTTGAGATGACATTCCAGATGGCAACATAAATACGAAAATGACATGAATACAAAAACATACCTGAGACTTTGGTCTTTCATCCGGTACACATTCTCCCCTACAACGTGCCCCCCATCACCCCGCCACACACATGTCACTCATGTACTACTGTTACGTTATGCTGTCAGTTTTAACAAATGTGACGGAGTTTCTAATTTTTTAAATGCAGAAAATCTTCAACACTCTCATCTTCTTTCAACAATTTTGCATGCCAGACATTGATCAGCCATTGATCGGTAAAATGTCTTCTTACATAATCTCATGTTAATCCCTGAAAATTCTTCCCACAATTGCTCGTGCCAATCTATATATTTTTAATTCAATATACTGTAAGTACAATTTGCTCGATTGATTCCAACTGCTGCAATGAACAATCTAAATCTACGCATGGTAATAGTCAGGGCCCATCTCAATCATTGAATTCAGTGACATTCAACTTCAAGAGTTCAAGAGCCTGCCAGATGAGTCTTAATTGAGATTACGTCGAGATCAACATGTCACGTAACGCTTTCATGTTTTCTTTTTTTTAGTTTTTGTCTCATCTCGGCTAATCAGGTCAAGTAGGCTACAACATCAAACTCAAACACATCTATATGAGGTCAAGAATTGAACAGGGTACCTATATTTGTTTTTCCCCAAGGAAGACATTCTTACTAGGAAACAAATGCAATGACTGTAGAAACTTTGCTTTTGTTTGTGTTATTTTGTCACCCAACTATTGTCTTGTCACCCGTTTTGTTTCGTCCCACTGTAAGGGATTGCCTGTGCCTTGCTCCTTTTGTGAAGCACTGAAAAAAAGTTTAAGAGAACTAAAGAGTAAAGAAAATCCAACACGAATGTTTGCCGGTATTTTTTGCATCAAGAACGGACAGAACGACGAAGTGCGACACACTTATTGTTATATGTAGTTATTGATCTCTTTGTGGGAATCGGACACAAAATGTGACCGACTAGTGAGCCGGAGGGCGTATTAGGGGCTGGCAATTGGTTAGGGCTGGTGGCGTTCTATAGTGGTCGTAGATGAGCAATCGGTCGGGGTAGAAGACGTTTGGACATGGTCGATCAGTTTGACGGAAGTGGCCGGCAACTTGGACAAAACACAGTATGACAGACACAAAGCATGAGGAGCAAACGGGTGTCATACGAGAACGAACTGACAGGGAATGGCTGGGATCACGGGATTTAAGTGGGGCCTGAATAACGAGCAGTGACAGGTGATTGACTAGATTGGGGGGGCGTGGCTGTGAATGATTGATGTCATGGAAAACCGGATGACTGGATGACAGGTGATGCAGGCACGTGACATTTTGCTCATCTGATTTCAGTCTTCTTCATTACGAAAATCTTGATAATTTATACCTGTGAAGAGTGAAATATGTTTGTCACTTATTTTTTTCATGTATAAATGTTTTCATATTATTTCTAGTGCAAGTGTGCATGGAGAGCACCGTTTTTCAACAACTCCAGGATCATCTCAAAAACAGTCATTTGAACAGTTTCTGTTCGGTTTCCGGCCTAGCAATAAGCATCCTTGGTCAGGGTCACAAATGACCTCCTGATAGCTGCAGACAATGGCTCTGTCACGACTCGTCCCTGGTTGTTTTATATGTAGGTTGTCATGGTTTCCGTCCGCGTCTGTGTACTCACCCCTCACCTCCTGTGTTACCTCACAATCATTGTAATCTCAGTCACCTGCCTCTTGTTACCTGTCTTGTATTTAAGTCCTGTCTGCGTGTCACTCCCTGTCTGATCATTGTTAATGTCATGATGTCTTTTTTCTCACGTCTCTGTTCAGTTTCTGTTTGTGGTTTTGTTAGTAAGTTACGTCAGTCTGCCGAGTCTGTTAGTTGTTCCCTTCAATAAACCCTGGTCCAAGCTGCACTTGGTCGCCCTGCTCCATCCGTTTTGTGACAGGCTCACCATCTCTAATTATCCTCCAGGACCTAAAAGAAGCCTTTAACACAATTGAGGTCCTCCTCCACTGCATGCGATAAACCATTGGATTCTCAGAAACTGGTTCACCTCATCTGACAGAGTACCGAGTTTATTGCCCTTCGCCAAGCAAAGTTACAGACCCACAATGGCACCTGTGGATACCTACAGACAATGTGGGAGGCAAGGAACCAAACATCCACACTGGGCAAGAAAAGGGAGGGGTCAGGCCAGGACACAAGTTCATTAGAGGGTTGGCTCACCACAGCCCAGCCTTTACGCTCCCCAGTCACCTCTTTCAGCTCTTCTCAGGTTGTCCTCAAGCCAACCAGACGACAGGGTCTGTCTGGCAGGTCCTGGGTAGTCCTTGGGGCATGATGCCCAAGACACTTAAACTCCTCCACTTGGGGCAAGATCTCGTCCCGGATCTGAAAGGGCACTCGACCCTTTACAGGCTGAGTACCATGGTCTCAGATTTGGAGATGCTGCCTCTCATCCCATCCACTTATGTCTTGATGAAGTGAGAACACACACCATGTTTAAAAAGCAGCGATGTAAGACTGGGGTCGCACGCACACACTTATGGATGTTATAGGACGCATAAGCGGTGAGAGCCATCGCAGTAGGATCAGGTAATAGAACTGATAGATTCCTGCTTCCAAACCCTATCTGTGGCAAAACTCACAAGATTTGTCTTTTTAAGGAGCTCAACAGGGAAGAGAACTTGCAGGGCTAGACAGGTTCTAACTGAAAAAGCTCGCATTTGATGATAAATTCCTTCACAAAGCTGCTTTTTGAAGGCACTACTATTTTGCAAATGTTTACCACATGTCAACATGCAATTCATGTGT
Organism: Syngnathus scovelli; assembly: GCF_024217435.2. Classification (NCBI taxonomy): domain Eukaryota; kingdom Metazoa; phylum Chordata; class Actinopteri; order Syngnathiformes; family Syngnathidae; genus Syngnathus; species Syngnathus scovelli. The sequence goes on from NC_090847.1 coordinate 18,524,291, forward strand.
AATGACAAAAAAATATGGAAAAAAAAAAGGCCTTGCATTTTGACTAACATCGCCAAAGTGTAGTCAAAACTTCATAGCTGACAAAAATGTTATTACGCTAATCTTTCAATTGTGAATTTTGATATGCATCCACACAACGCTCACTTAGCATTCACACAAATGAGTCTTCTGGGAAGGTAATTGGTAGGGGATTGCTATAGCAAGGCTTCACACTGAGGAACGAATGTACAATAGAGCCTGAAGGAGATAGTCTGTGAAGGACATTTAGCCTTCAAGTCGCCCCCTGTGGTAACTCTATCTCAGGGTTGGTGGGGGGGCCCACAGCTGGGGCTAAGTGAAGGTGTGTAAGTCAGAGTTCCACCCTTCTGGCTATACTGCCTCTCCAAGCTTGGAAATGTAATAGGTGACTGATGATTTTAGTTTTGTCCCAGGAATGATCACTTAGGAAGGAATAAAATCATGCATATTTCATTTAGACCTGAGCAAAATTGATGACGGTGATTTGAAGCACCCGACCTAGAGAAGTATACAAATGTAAATTTTGGAAAAAACTAATATTCAAAATTTAGAACATGTAAAATTAAAGCCCCTTTGTTACCATACCTGATGATTTATTGTAACAGACATTCCACCTCCGGCCCTCCCTGTGCGGAGTTTGCATGTTCTCCCCGAGCCCGCGTGGGTTTTCTCCGGGCACTCCGGTTTCCTCC